>NC_069377.1:4242424-4545454 GCF_021730395.1 Mercenaria mercenaria | reverse complement strand
AAAGAAGTAATCACTTCCTCCTCCCCATTTTGCACTGTACAACTGTGAATGAGTCTACACTCTTTACAAGACACTTTTTCATTAAAGTTTGTCTGTATATAACTTTTGCCATGCTTAACATGTCTACGATACTCATAGTATGTATTGAATCTTTTGTCACATTTTATGCATGTGAATTTATAAATGTTGTGGTGTTGTTCAAGATGAACATCAATGAGATGTAAAGAATAAAAATTCAACATACATTCTGGGCATGTAAACACTTCTGAGCCAAGAGGATAAGTGAAAAAAATTGAATGTTGCGTAAACACATGGCTTTTACAGCAAGAATATTGACTGTATTTTGAATGGCATAAGCGACATACAAAGTTTCCATTTACATATGCTACTCGGTATTCCATGTCTTTGGTTATTTCTTCTTTTGTTTTTGCAGCAACAACATTAACATTTGTTTTACAGTCATATTCATATGAAATTTTCCATGTGTCACAGACTAATATTTCTTGTAGTTTCTTGGTGACCAAAGAATCGTTACATGCAGGGGATGACCGATCTTCTTTGGATGATTCGTCCTCACAATCAGTACTGCCATCAGATTCTGCACAACCAGTACTGTCATCATATTCTGCATATTCAGTTCTATAATCAGATTCCGAGGCCAAACAATGCTTAAGTCTATCTAAGTCAGATACTGTGAAAAAATGATTGTTGTTGGGACATTTCGTACACTTCATTTCTTTTCTATGAAAAAATTGAGATTTTGTTGCATTGTCAATACAGACACGGCTGAAATGAGTAACAATCATATGATTTAAAGCACATAGAAATGCTCCAACATGAATGTTACATTCCTTACATAAATGACTTCCTTGCCTTCTACAAAGAACTTGTTCTGCATTCTTATAACCAAAGTACTTAATCAGACCATTTCGAATCATGGCCAGTACCATCTTATCAACTGAGTTTAACTCTTCTGAAGAACTTTTTCTTTTTTCGACAAAAAATTTTCGCAATTTCCTCTTCGTTCGTGACAATTTAATCTTGTGCTTTGTATTGCATAGACAGCATACATGACGTGTGGAAATTTTTTTACTGAAAAGACTGCATTTGGTCTTCAAAGTGTCTTTCATGTGAGCACTGATTGCATGATTCAAAGCACATTTTCTATTTTTAAACTCAGTCTTACAGAGTCTGCACTGAATATTAACACTCTGATTATGTCTTGCTACACTTCTTTCAAGCTTTTCATTCTTTTTCTTTAATACATCTACTTCTTCGTCATCTGGTAGTGTCTGGACAATGTCTCTGAACACATCGCCTGAGTTTTTTGACGGTTTGTAAACATGAAAAACTTTACATTTTTTGCACTGTACCCTTTCAGGTGCAGGTTTTCGAAACTTTGCTCGGCAAACATTTACATGTTTGCGCAATTCGATGTATGTATCAAATTTCAGTTCACATCTAAGGCATTTCATTTCATCAAGTTGGTGCACAAAAATTAAGTGTCTTTTTAGCCGGCTGTTAAAGTAACTACTATACAATTCGCGAGAACAGCATGGACACCATGTCAAGTCTTTTCTGGTATAAGCAGGATGATGGAATAATATCAAATGATTAATGTAACAACTCATTGTTCTGAAATGTGTGTCACATTTCTGGCAATATTTACAGTCTTTAATCAATTTGCTGTCTTCATCTGTAGTGCTTTCTTTTAATAAATCTTCCACAACAGAGCCTTTATGAGAGCATGTTTCATCATTTTCACTTTCTTCACTACAACTTGCAGGTGTAGTATCTACCTTAATCTTGATTTCATTACTACGATATACATCCGACTTATCATCTTCACTAAAGGTGTTTCCTCTAGTACATCTACGTGGGTCTTCATCATTCAAACTGTCATTATGTATTTCAGCACTGTGATATTTAAATTTGTTACCTTTTCTTTGAACATCTGAAATTGACTGTGTAATTGTTTCTTTACTGGCAATGACATGTTGGCTTATTCCCATATATGGTTCATTTTGTTCTTCCAAACCAATGCATTTATGAAACTGATCAATATTTTCACTCAAACAAAATTTATTTTCTGTTGCATAAGGAGACTCTTCACTATTCTGTTTCACGAATGAAGCTAAATCATGTCGTTCGACAGATACAGAGAGACGCTTTAACTTGCACTGAAATGTATCAGAAGCATCTTTGTTAAGTGGATAACGACTGCTATTTCTTTTTCTTAACTCTAATTGACTTCCAGAAGTTATCCCTGTACATTCTTCTACACTATGTTGTTCATCAGAAACCTCAAATGTTGTAGGTAACTGATCATTCTCAAGCCAAGTATCATTATCACTGCATTCTAGATTAAGGTCTATACTTTCTTTGTCATTGTAAGTGATCAATACTCGAGGCTTGTTCTGCCTTACCACATCAGTTTTGTTTTTCGACTTCTTTTCATTGTTACATGCTTTAGTCTGATGCCTCATTGGTTGTTCATCTGTTTTGACATTCATTTCTTTAGTACTTTTCTCAGAAAATGTTACAACAAACCTTTCTAAAGGAAGTTTTTTCTTTCCTTCATCACAACTGAACTCACTGTTTGAAATCACTTTCTTTCCTGTGTTTGTTGACAAGATGTCGTCTGATGCTGCCCAATTTCCTGTTTCTTCACACTTAATATGCAAGATAGAACTGGACGGATCCAGAACTTCAATGCCAATATTTTCAATTCCAGCACTACTAACTCTTAAATCCCTGCCATTGCAGTCAGAGACATTCAAGCCAGATTTTAAGGGAGTTACTGTCATTTCATTGGTCACACAAGTACTGGCATTTTCAATATTTTTAGAAACTGTTTCAGCACTCTGCTTTATTGGTATGTCATTTATATCTGCTTTTGTTTCATCTTCTTCAAAAAAGCACTCAACACAGTTTGTTTGATTTTTATTAACGTTTTCAATGGTAGACTGTCTGAATGGCAAATCTGATGTACAAGGATCTTGGTCAGTTATTTCTTTTCTCAATAATTCTTGTTCTAACACAATAACCTTGGTTGCATTCTCTTCCACATCACGTTCAAAATCGATTTTTTTGTTATCTTTTTTGGGGAACTTTTCAGAACTTTGGGTGTTAACCATGGTAACTGCGATCGGGACAGGTGGTGAAAAGCTAGTACTGCATCTCTGTTCATCCAAATACTTCCGCTTTCGATTCCCAGACAACCCTAATAATGAGTTATTAGGTGATGCATATGAAAACTGCACATCTGAATTTTTACTATTTAGTCTACTATCTGAATTATAAAATGCACTGACTTCATCATTTGAATCATCAATATCCATTA
The DNA here is from genome assembly GCF_021730395.1 of Mercenaria mercenaria. NCBI lineage: Eukaryota > Metazoa > Mollusca > Bivalvia > Venerida > Veneridae > Mercenaria > Mercenaria mercenaria. The sequence continues at coordinate 4,542,111 of NC_069377.1, read as the reverse complement.
TGTCTTTGTCGTCTTCTTCAGAAACAGTTCCATAGTCAAACTCTCCACTGAAACCTGTACCAGAGATGTACTGATTGTCAAATTGTTTATTCTTCACATCATTTATGCTTGTAAAGGTATCTGAATTTTCTTCTGAATCTGCATGTTTATTTACTAAAATGTCTTCTTCTTGATCATTCTGATCTCTGCAAAAACTTTTTAAACCTGTGATTGTGATTTCATCAGAAGGGCTGTCTGGGTTTCCGTTAAGAGCACTAATTGATTTAAATTCTACTTCCGCAGACGAATTTTCCAGTTGGAGCTGGTTTCCCTTTGACTGTCCTGTACCAGTTGTTTCCATGGAAGGGTCTTCCTGTTGACACTGGCTTTCATTTGAATGCGTTCGATTTGCATCTATTGATTTTGTTGTTGTTTCATTAGAATTATATTCTGTCAGAGGTATGTTTACCTTTAATGGTTCTGCTGTGGTTTCAACTGCAGAATCTTGTAACACAGACTGAACTGGGCATGCTGGAGGATTTAAAGCTTCATCGCAGGCCTTAAAGTGTGTGTGAATAGTTTGCAAAGATGGAAAAAAGCGCTGGCAGTTCCCACACTTGTAAATAACGACAAAGTCAGCGCCATATTTAGATCGGTACGCTATAACCCTTCTTTCCTTGCACGGTGCAAACATGTTGAACTCTATTTCTCTGCAACAAGAAAAAAATACAATGAATAAAATACAATGCAAAGATATACTGCTTTATAGGCCCGTTTACACTATGTTGTTAACCCACTACATGTTGACACAATACATGTTCAAATGTACTGACAGCGAGAAAAGGGATAAAACCTAACTTTGAGTTGATAAAAACCGAACTCAGTTTACATGAGGAATGGATAAAAACCTAACTTACACGAAATTGCGTGACGGATAAACACCTAACTGACTAGTATTCTATAGAAATGAATGAGTTGACATGTACATGGTGTGATTATTGTAAACATTACTTTATAAGCGGTATTGTGGGTTTAAGTTCCGTGGACAAGTGAAAAATGTAAGGATAAAAATCTTCATTAATTAATTTGTCATTAATTTTACAAGATGTTATATGTATGCCCACTACAGTCAAATATTTTTTCATAATTTAATATTATGCACGCACGCACGCACGCACACGCGCACACACACACACGCACACACACACAAACACACTGTTTCAGAAGAATTGTTTGTTTCAAATCTTGTATATCGTATAGTGTAAGAGATTTTTATAGAGGTGCTAATGGAATATTTTTGAAATTGTTTAAATGGGATTAGATTTATGATTAATTATTAAATATGATATTTCTCAGACGGTAAATAGGGAAGAAAAGTGTGTGTGTGTGGTGTGGTGTGGTGGGGTGGGGGAGTGATGCATGGACTGACGGGACAGGGGTGTGGGTATCCTTACATTTTTCACTTGTCCACGGAACTTATAAATCCACTTGTCCATAGTCAAATTTCACTTGCTCTGATTTGTAATATCAAACCTTCATGAAAGCGCAAATAGACTGGAGATCGAGTTCTTTATTTAGGACAATGAAAAAAAAGCATATCACAGTAACTGTGGTGAAAAATAAGCTGTTGAAATATTTGCCTTTTAACGTTTATAAAAGTCTGAAATCGCGTTAGCAATGTTCGGGATCTTTTGAGGTCATGCCTGAAACACTGCCCACGCAATGGGGCAAAGCCAGATGAATTCAGCGAAAGACTCTTAAAACGTTCCGACTTGTGTTAGTCATACTTGCGATCTCTGTGTGCTTTTGATTTTAATTTGGCTGACTACTGGCTCAAATATTTCCTTTGACAGTGACTTATTGTCTCAGCAGTTGGAATTCTACTTACAAACTTGTCATAATACTTTTTTTTAAGTCGTTTACGTTTCTAATGTCTTTAAATGTCCTTTTAGTTCTCTGTGTGTAACCCTTGTTTTCCTTTTTTAGTTTTAGTTACAGAATGCTATATGCTGATGATGCAAATATTTTTCTTCAGCTACTTTAAGTAGTTCTTATGTTCCCTTTAGCATGTATATGATTTCTTCTTTTATGTTTTTTTTTCAATGCATGTTGTAAAATGTGACTCTTCTTATTTTTGTGTAGTGTCAGCTAATCTTTTTTTATGTTGCTTTAAATGTGTTAAATCTGTATGTGGTAAATTACCTTTTCCTTTTATTTGCTAGTACCTATGTGCTATTTTGTTTTAATGCGCTGTAACATGTATGTGATAATTTGTGATTTGTTTCTTATATACTTAGAGCCAGATGCTTTATTTGCTTTAATGTTCTTTAACATATTTGCATTTTATTACAGCTGATTTACTTATGTCGAGCTTATTTACACGTGTTTGCCGGAAAATAGCTTTAAGCTAGTGTTATATGTTTATACTTATCCGACGTTAAATAAATCTTCTTGTATCTAAATCTTCTCTGATATTTTATCATAGTCACCGAGTTACAGTGTGCGCGAGACCTAGTCAAAGAACCCATTATCTTTATCACCTCCATACACTTGAAGCAACACACAATCTAAATGATATTTTATGTTTTCTCATTTTATATCTGAAAAAGAATGCTTGTCCGCGGACACACAGAATGAAAAATGCACTTGTCCGCCGGCAAAAAAAAATCACGAGTCGGATAAGTTGGACAAAGGAATCCCACATCCCTGCAGGGAAAGAACTTCGAGCATCAACAGTCCATAAAAAAGCACAGACGAAGAGCCGTTTTCGTTTGGTTAGGTGTTTATCCATTCTAAGTTCGTATTTATCCAGCACTGTTTCCTATACCAGTTAGGAATTATCCGCAAATTTAAACCCGCCTCATAATCAATACAATTTTTAAGCTATAATAATCAATTTCAAACTTTGATACTGTCAAACATTGTCAAAGAGATATTTATGGAACTAATACATTTAATAAGTAAGGTCTTACTGCAATTTCTGGTACTTTAAAACAGTTAGAAACATAAAACATGTTCATTTTGAAGACTTTTTGAGTACATTTTAATGAATTCCAGCCACATAATTGACATTTCGATTGAAATATTTAGTACACAAACCATGTTATCAATACAGGATATTATGACTATCAAAAGTTTTAAGGTAACATTGCATACTCACATAAAAACATGAAAAAAGACAAGGAAATTAACTACATACATCGTCTTTCTGTCAGCCATGTTGGCACTGAGTTAGGGTCGCTGAACAGAGTTAGGATTATCCGGGTATATGGCGTGCATTTAGCTCTATCACACTATGTTAAACTTGGGACCCCTGCGGCAGGGCCTCTTTTCATCCCAGGGGCATAATTTCAACATTTTTTTTATAGAGAACCATTAGATGATGTCACGGCTCTATGCCTTGGGGTTCTGGACAAGAAGATTTTTAATTTTTGGTTTTGGTTTTTCCATTTGGTTGCCATGGCAACCAGAGTTCTACATGGAATTCAATTCTTTAAATAATTTTGAAAGGGGAGCACCCAAGGATCATTCCTGTTAAGTTTGGGGTAATTCTGCCCAGTGGTTTTCAAGAAGAAGACTTTTTTAGAAAATGTTAACGGACACACGACACAAGACGGACGACGACATTGAGCGGTCACAAAAGCTCACCATTAGCCATTGGCTCAGGTGAGTTAAAAATTGGATGTAACATGTATGTTGTACTACAGAAAAGTGGTCTCAATTTTTCAAGACGGCCAGTAATAAAATAGTTACAATATAAGCCATTTATAGTAACAACAAAAGGAAGTAATTCTAAACAAGAGCTGTCACAGGAGACAGCGCGCTCGGCTATTTTGATGCTGGATAGTGAAACTGGGCAGATCTGAAGAAACTGGAGTTTTCATTGGAGTGTTTAATGTCTCCAGTAGTGGATGAAGATATTGCACAACAGCTTGAGTCTGTGTCAAAAATATTAAGTAATAAGAGAGGTAAAGATAAAGTCTATCAAAACACTATGTAAGTATAATTCTAAGCAAAAAGGGGGCATAATTCATAAAATATTGGTGCAAGAGTTTGAATCAAATCCATTTAGTAATAACCGAGATAGAGTGAAGGTGTATCAAAACTTTAACCTGAAATTCTAAGTAAAAAGGAGAATTATTCATGAAATATTGGTGCAAGAGTTACGACCCTTGTGTCATATGATGTGAGTGATGCTGAACTACTACTTTTAGTCTGAATCAAATCCAGCTAGTAGTAACTGAGATATAGGGAAAGTGCATCAAAACTTTAACCTGAAATTCTAAGTAAAAGGGGTGGGGGGGAGGAATTCATTAAATATTGGTACCAGAGTTATGGGCCTTATCATATGAGACGATATGGAACAACTACAGTCAGTTTGAGTCAAATCCATTTAGGAACAAGCAAATTCGATGAATTGGTATCCCCCGCCGAAAGGGTTTGTGGTGAGGAATGGCAAAAAAATATATCCATCAAAAAGTTAAGGATGTTAATAAGAAGCAAATAATTTCATTAGTCAAAATCAATTTAACAGAAAACAAATGTTTAATTAAAGAGTACACAATAAATGTATGATACTTTGATCCTGACTAAAGAATTTATTTTGAATGGGATATGCTTATTGTAATAAGCTTAGCTTTTAAAATTAAATGCAGTTAATTGAAATGTGAGCTTGAAGTTTAACTGGAACGAAATATTGTCTTTGAGTGGTTTGGCACCAGTTGTTGCTGATTAACATGTACATTTGAACTTAAAAGAACAGATGTCCTTAAGAGAACACAGGTAAGATATCTTGAACATGGCTGAGGGCTACGCTTTTGGTGCGTGGCGTTCCCTGTTTGATATTTTTCTTTGTTTTTGTGCAGTCACAACTTAACATGTTGAAGGTTTGAACATTTAAAAAAAAAAAAAATAAAAAAAATAAAAAAAAAATGGAAATATAATTATATATGTTTATATTTCTTTTTTTAGGGGTGGGGATGCGGGGGAACGGGAGAGGAAACAAAATTTCACATGTTGATTATAAATATTGATGGAAAATAAAAAATGAAAAAAAAAAAAAAAAAAAGGGTAAAAGGGTGAAGTTGGGGGTGGGGGGGGGGGGGGTGCAGAGGATGCATGTTTAGTGGTGGGCATGACTGTATGGAGGAATGAGGTGGGGGAACTTGCATGTTCATAAATAATCATGGAAGGTTTTAAAAAAAACTTTAATAAGAAATGAAAAAAAAAAAATCATTGTTTTTTTGGGGGAAAGTGGGGTTGGGAGGGGGAGGGAGTGTGACCAAGGCAAGTGGGTGACCAGGTGTAGGTGCGCAACTTCACATGTTTCTAATAAATGTTCACAGAAAAGAATGAAAGAAATTTAATGAAATTCTGCTGAATGGTAAGTTTGTTATGTACAAATATGTGGATTTTTTTTGTGGGGGGGGGGGGGGGGGGGGGGCATGATCAGTGGTGGGCATGACTGTATGGAGGAGTGAGGTGGGGAAATGGTACAACCTGCATGTTGATAAATAATCATGGAAGGTTTGAAAAAAATCTAAAATAAATGAAAAAAAATTTTTTTTTTGTGGGGGGGGGGGGGGGGGGGGGGGGGACAGGGGTTGGGATGGGGAGGGAGTGTGACCAAGGCAAGTAGGTGACGAGGTGTGGGTGCGTAACTTCACATGTTTATAATAAATGTTCACAGAAAAGAATGAAAGAAATTTAATGAAATTCTGCCAAATGGTAAGTTTGTTATGTACAAATATGTGGATTTTTAGACAGTTAAAGGGCAATAACTCTGAAATCCGTACACAACTGTGTGTGCACAACCACATTATAGTGCTCTAAATTCTGTTAAAGTTTCATAGTTTAAGGTCAAATATATCAAAAATTATGATGCAGAAATTGTCATATCTATAGATCTATAGTACCATATATTATAGTTAACACTAGAAACTTCTAACGGCCATAACTCTGGAACTCTGGTGTTACTTGGGCAATCTATCTGAAACTTGATGGGCCCCATAACCTCATAGTGGTGAACACGTTTATGAAGTTTTTCTGAAAAAAAATGTAAAATAATGAATTTTTTCTATTTTTTTTTTTTTTTTTTTTTGGGGGGGGGGGGGGGGGGGGGGGGGGGGGAGGGGTGTGATCAAGGTAAGGGGGTGACCAGGTGTGGGTACACAACTTCACATGTTTACAAAAAATGTTCATGGAAAAGAATGAAAGAAATTTAATGAAATTCTACCATATGGTAAGTTTGTTATGTACAAATATGTGGATTTTTATACAATTAAAGGGCAATAACTCTAAATTTACAAATAAATCCAAACGAAATTATGTGTACACAACCACATTATGGTGATCTAAATTCTGTTTAAGTTTCATAGTTCTAGGTGAAATATATCAAAAGTTATTATGCAGAAATTGCCATATTTATAGTACCCTATATAGTTAACACTAGAAACTTCTAAGGGCCATAACTCTGGTGTTACTTGGGCAATCTGACTGAAACTTTACGGGCCGCAAGAACTCATAGTGGTGAACATGTATATGAAGTTTAAATTAATATTCCCAACCATTTCCTAGATATGGCTCCGGACGGACGGACGGACAACGCCAAAACTATATCCCTCCGACTTTCGTCGGGGGAAAGTAACTGGATAGAATGAAAGTGCATCAAAATTTTAACCTGAAATTCTAAGTAAAACGGGGAGATAATTCATGAAATATTGGTCTGAGAGTTATGGCCCTTGTGCCATATTATATGTGTGATGATGAGGAATAACTCGAGGGTTCAAAGGTAAAAGGTGATAACTGCCATTTTCAACATTTTGAGAAAAACGCAAAAAACATAAGGGGGGGGGGGGGGGGGGTCCCAGTTAGGTATCTGCGCAAAATGTTTTTTGATTTTATTTATATTTTGTGGTAATATACCCACATGTATAAAGTTTCATTAACAAGTGTTACTGTTACCAGTTTTGACTTACTTTTATAGATATTCACATTTAAAGTGGGTGGGGTAATCTGACATGTGACCAGCCAGGAACACAATTTCTGTTATTTTTTCAAAAATGGTTCTAACTGTTTCCCTGAAACTTTCATGATAAAATAACTATACAATGGACATTCACACAACATGTTGCATTTTAAATTGTACTGAATACTTTTTTCAGCATAGAGCCACAAAGTGGTCTAATCAAATTTACTGATTTTCAATTGACGAACTTAAACAAAAAGCTAAAACATTTTTCATTAGTTGAGATATTAAGGTGTTATTTACAGCAGATATTGCAAACTAAATAAACATTAAAATGACAGTATATCAGTACACTCTGATCAATATTGGAAGAGTGGTACCCTCTCAAACTGGGAAAAAGTGGGTGGGGTAACTGGGACCCCCCCTTTTAGTAAAACTTTTATTTCCGAAAAATATACATACAAATTTTGATTTTTCATACCTTGTAAATCTTCCTGCAGGGTATGATTTGCAAACGAGAATAAGTGTTTGTTTGGAAATTATAAAATGAAATAGAGGCATTTTACGGTGGTAAAAGGTTCTATGTGTACTTAGATCCTGACTAACCACAATTTCGGAAAGGTAAAAGGTGATAACTGCACTTAGCACCTTTTACCTTTGAAGTGGTATCAATGAAAGTTCTAGATAAATTGTGGTAAAAGGTGTTAAGTGCACTTACTGCCTTTTACCTCTGTGAATTATTAAGATGTTGTTATAATTGTTGCGATATAATTATGTCACTGCTTGTTACAATGTTTCGTTATGTCATTAAGAACACAAAACATATTAATAAACTAAAACTTGTACACAACCTAATATTCTCATTCACAGAAATATTTCCCAAGTATTACTTTCTAACTACATGATTATTAGCTTATTAGAAAAAATACTCACAAAAACCTCACACACATTAAAGTTTTACATGGTTTTAATTGTACAGTGTAACTGAAATGTATATTATCAAACTTTTGAGGTCAAACAAACACCAGTACTGTTGTACACCAGTAATGATTGACAAAGTCAATTACTCAAAAACACCTCATTCAAATAAAGTTTTATAATGTTTTAAAAAATTAATTTTACACCGTTCAATAATATCATCAGACAGAACTTCTTATCAATTCCAAGGGCATGCTATTCACACAAATCTCTGATAGAATGGTTGCCGAATTGATAATATCAGTCGTCCAACTGGAAGGGGGAACTATTGTTTCTAAATTTCATGAACCTCACACATCGTCTTCACTCTCACTAACAGACGGTAACGGAAGTTTGTCCTTCACAGATTTGCTGCAGGGCAATGACAGATAGTATGATTCATATTCTTTTGGAATCGTCCCGGAAGCAACAAGTGACAACAGATCTGCCTTCTTTGCAGTGGATATTGGAAGTTTTTCTCTGTAAGCCTTTTGTGGCGCCTTGAGAGATTTCTCTTTGCTTCTGCTCTTTTTCTGGATCAACTTTATTTCTTTGAAATCACTTGGATCAAATCCACAGTTCACAAAAATACTTTGTCCACTGTCTTTGCAAACTTGTATCCATTTTATATTCAGCCAATTTACACGTTCCCCATAAACGTCGGTTTTCATGGAGCCAAAGTTCTGGTCTTTGTACCACTTGTAGTCTGTGACGTCAGGTGTACTTTATGGGAACGACAATATACGGTTGCTTGCGCCACGCTAATGTTATAACTGTTTCCCATTGAGATGGAACATGTACTTTTGTTAGGCTTTTTGCATGCTCGATAGAAGCATGTATGGAATAGCATTCCATTTCAGAATGTCCGCTTTCGAGAAACTTTTGATTTATAATTTTGAGATGGGGAATTTCTTGAAGACAGTTAACTAAGCAGCTTGCTACAAACTGATTGCGATTTTGTCCCCAACACATATCACTGTATAGTGTCACTTCTTCAATACCAGACGTCTTACTTGCAACAGAATTCACACCCATGAACACACACGTTCCTACTTCGCATGAGCCTCGTTTCCCTTGCATCTCATCCCACACATAACATGACCCATTTCCATTCCCAAGATCATAGAATGACAAATTATAACAACACAGTTTTCTCTTGTAATAAAATTCTGCAATTAAACTGCACGGTGTTGTGAGTACAACCTGGAGGTCAAATGCTGACGCAGGAAATTTTGGATCTTTCTTTGGTCTTTCTTTCTCTTTTCTGGCCTTTCTTTTTCTTTCTTGGTGTGCGTGATATTTTTTTGTTGTATCATCTAGTTTATCTTCCATCTTCAAAGTTATTACAGACCGGACATTAATCTTTCTTTGGGTGAAAAAAAGACAAGTTGTACTCGTACAAAAATATTTCTGTACACAGCCTCTGAAACACAGCTTTTGTTTTGTTCTTTACACTTTTCTACATAAAGTAAGTACATTCGCCTTATACTTAAATCCTGTGCTAAATACTTCCTGTTGGAGTCTTTTCTTGTGTAGTGAGAATCAACAGTTGGAAAGCTTTCGATATGCTTTTTTACAAATGATCTGTGATATTCTTAGGTTTTATTTCCAGGTACTGCTTTCCCTCTCTTGTCATTTCCAACAGATAGCCTCGATGCTTTCTGTTTTACTGCGTTTGCAACTGTTTTTGTGCCGATATCTAGTGCCTTTAGGAAAAAGTCTTTGCGCACACTCACCCTTTTGTCATCAACAGTGAAGAAAAAAGAATTTGAAAGAGTCCTTTGTTTTGTTCTCCTTTTTGAAATCTTTCCTGGTCAACAAATAAATTGCCTTTTTACTTGTATAATCACCCATTCATCAATATATTCTGAATATTGACTTTCTTTCATTTTCGGTTATATTCTCGTTGCACTTGAATCTGCACTTAGAGGAATCTTTTGTCTTAACGCTTCTCGCTTTGATTGTCTTCCCAGTTTTACTTGTGTACTCCTGTCCTTTCGACCGCTGCTCTTTTCTAATATTTGCTTTCCGCAAATGTCTGTTAACACTAAGTTTACGACTCAAACATTTACGTTTAGGACTTATAATAGCCGAGAAATTTCATGGGAAAAAGAGATAGCAGATAGTGCACTGTGGATTGTATGAATATAATATTCTGTCAGTGGTAAAAGGTAATAAAATCAGTTATGACCTTTTTCCACTACAGATTCTTCAGCAACTGTCAAATGGAGGGTAATAAGTACACTTACAACCTTTTACCTCTACAAAACCTGTCGAAAAGAAGTTATCACAAAACACCTCTTTGATTTTTGCCCAAATAAGGACTGGATTTTACTTTAAAATTTTTGCCAGATATAAGAGACACTAAGTACATTTGAAAAATCACAAAATGTCATTTTCGGCCAAAATGGCATTTATTACCTTTTACCTTTGAACCCTCGAACTATAATTTTAAGTTTAAAGCAAATCCATCAAGTAACTACTGAGTTTAGGAGATCAAAAGTGCCAGAATGTCACAATATACGCCCGTCACAGCAAAATTCTTTACACTAGCACCTGTATTTGCAAATGGAAATTTAATTTTGTGGTTGCTTAGTAATTATTGTAATTCTTTTGTTTTTCTAAGTCCACAAAATAAATTCCTTACCAGGTAATAATACCTTAACAAGAGGACCATGATGGCCCTATATCGCTCACCTGTTATCACTGCACTTAAGGACAAGTCTTCAAGGTCAAAAGATCATAATAAAAATCAATCAAAAGAATTATGAGAAAATATAGTTGAAATTTTCTTAAAGTAACTTTAAAAACAAGATTTGAAAACTTTTTGTAGATGTCCACTAGGCAATGCTACATGTCAAATATCTAAGCTCTAGGCCTTCTGGTTTATTTTTAGAAAATTTTGAAGATTTTTCTATGTACAATCAAGTAACCCCATGGGGCAGGGTCAATTTGACCCCAGGGCTAATGATTTGAATAAATTTTGTAAAAGTCTACTAGGCAATGCTACATGTCAAATATCTAAGATCTATGCCTTCTGGTTTATTTTTAGAATTTTTTTTAAAAATTTTCCTGTGTAAAATCAAGTGACCCCTACGGCAGAGTCAATTTTGACCCCGGGGGACAAAATTTGAACAAATTTTGTAGAGGTCCACTAGGCAATGCTACAAGTGAAATATCTAGGCTCTAGGCCTTCTGGTTTATTTTTAGAAATTTTTTGAAGATTTTCATATGTAAAATCAAGTGACCCCTGGGAGGGGTCAATTTTGACCCTGAGGGTCATGATATGAAGAAATTTTGTAGAGGTCCACTAGGTAATGCAACATGTGAAATATCTAAGCTCTAGGCCTTCTGGTTAATTTTTAGAATTTTTTTGAAGATTTTCCTATGTAAAATCAAGTGACCCCTAGGGCGGGGTCAATTTTGACCCCCGGGTCATAATTCGAACAATTTTAGTAGAGGTCCACTAGGCAATGCTACATGCGAAATATCTAAGCTCTAGGGCTTCTGGTTTTTAAAAAGAAGATTTTTTAATATTTTCCTATGTAAAATCAAGTGACCCCTGGGGCGGTGTCAATTTTGACCACGGGGGGTCACGTTTGAACAAATTTTGTAGAGGTCCACTAGGCAATGCTACATGTAAAATATCTAAGCTCTAGGCCTTCTGGTTTATTTTTAGAAATTTTTTGAAGATTTTCCTATGTAAAATCAAGTGACCCCTGGGGCGGGGTCAATTTTGATCCAGGGGTCATGATTTGAACAATTTTAGTAGAGGTCCACTAGGCAATGCTACATGTCAAATATCTAAGCTCTAGGGCTTCTGGTTTTTGAGAAGAAGATTTTTTAAGATTTTCCTATGTAAAATCAAGTGACCCCTGGGGCGGGGTCAATTTTGACCCTGGGGTCATGATTTGAACAAATTAGGTAGAGGTACACTAGGCAATGCTTCACACCAAATATCTACGCTCTAGGGCTTCTGGTTTTTGAGAAGAAGATTTTTAAAGTTTTTCCTTTCGGTTGCCATGGCAAACAGTGTTCTCCATGGAATTCAATTCTTTGAAAAATTTTGAAAAGGGGGCACCCAAGGATCATTCCTGTGAAGTTTGGTGTAATTCTGCCCAGTGGTTTTCAAGAAGAAGATTTTTATACAAATTGTTGACTCACGACGGACAAAGCACAACGGACATCAAGCGGACAGGTGAGCTAAAACACACCTAAAATTTGAAAGTAACATCTATGTTGTAACATAGGAAAGTGGTCTTGGTTTCAATTATAAAAAACAAGAGGGCCATGAAGGCCCTGTATCGCTCACCTGACCTATTGACCTAAAGATCATCAAGATAAACATTCTGACCAAGTTTCATTAAGATATGGTCATAAATGTGGCCTCTAAAGTGTTAACTAGCTTTTCCTTTGATTTGACCTGGTGACCTAGTTTTTGACCCGACATGACCCTGATCTGAACTTGTCCTAAAGATCATCAAGTTTAACACTCTAAGTTTCATGAAGATACAGTCATAAATATGGCCTCTAAAGTGTTAAGCTTTTCCTTTGATTTGACCTGGTGACCTAGTTTCTGACCCCACCTAACCCAGATTTGAACTTGAGCTATAGATCATCAAGATTAACATTTTGACCAAGTTTCATTAAGATATGGACATAAATGTGGCCGCTACAGTGTAAACTAGCTTTTCCTTTTATTTGACCGGTGACCTAGTTTTTGATCCTACATGACCCAGATTCAAACTGAACCTTAAGACCATCAATATTAACATTCTGACCAAGTTTCATGAAGATGCAGTCATAAATGCGGCCTCTACAGTGTTAACAAGATTTTCCTTTGATTTGACCTGGTGACCTAGTTTTTGACCCCCGATGACCCAATATCGAACTTGTCCAAGATTTTATGAGGATAACATTCTGACCAAGTTTCATTAAGATTGGGCCAAAATTGTGACCTATAGAGTGTTAACAAGCTTTTCCTTTGATTTGACCTGGTGACCTAGTTTTTGACCCCAGATGACCCAAAATCGAACTCGTCCAAGATTTTATTGAGGGTAACATTCTGACTAAGTTTCATTGAGATTGGGCCAAAAATGTGACCCCTAGAGTGTTAACAGTCAAATTGTTGACGACAGACCAACGGACACAGGGCGATCACTAAAGCTCACCTTAGTTTTGAGGATAACATTCTGACCAAGTTTCATTAAGATTGGGCCAAAATTGTAAGCTCTAGAGTGTTAACAAGCTTTTCCTTTGATTTGATCTGGTGACTTAGTTTTTGACCCCAGATGACCCAATGTCGAACTCGTCCAAGATTTTATTGAAGGTTACATTCTGACCAAGTTTCATTAAGATTGGGCCAAAAATGTGACCTCTAGAGTGTTAACAAGCTTTTCCTTTGATCTGACCTGGTGACCTAGTTTTTATTCCCAGATGACCCAATATCGACCTCGTCCAAGATTTTATTGAGGGTAACATTCTGACCAAGTTTCATTAAGATTGGCTCAAAATTGTGACCTCTAGAGTGTTAAAAGTCAAATTGTTGACGCCGACGCTGGCGAAGACGGACACAGGGCGATCACAAAAGCTCACCTTTGAGCACTTCGTGCTCAGGTAGCTAAAAAAGCAAAGTAGAGTTATAGGACCTACACAGTGCATGTCAGATCATGACAGTGAACAAGCGTGTTCAATCCATTCCCATTAGTGGGTATTGAGATACCAGCTAACATACAAAACCTTAACCAAGAATTTAGTCGAAAAAGGGCATAATTCTTTAAAAAAAAAAACAAAAAACAGAGTTATGGAACCTGTGCAATGTAGATCAGTCTATCACAGTGAATAAGTGTGTGAAGTTTCAATCTATTCCCTCAAGTGGTTACTGAGATACCAGCTTACATACAAAACCTTAACCAAGAATTTCTAAGTCGAAAAAGGGGCATAATTTTGAAAAAAAGCAAAATAGAGTTATGGAACCTGTGCAATGTAGATCAGTTTATCACAGTGAATAAGTGTGTGAAGTTTCAATCCATTCCCACAAGTGGTTACTGAGATACCAGCTTACATACAAAACCTTAACCAAATTAGGACGCCGACGCGGATGCCAACGCATGGGTGAGTCCAATAGCTCTACTATTCTTTGAATAGTCAAGCTAAAAATCCCTCCATGCATGAAGAAGAAATGTTCCGGACAAAGTAATTCTTGTATCTGTCCTTTAGCCTCGAAGTGTGACCTTGACCTTAGATCTAGAGACCTGGTTCTTGCGCACGACACTCCGTCTTGTGGTGGTGAACATTTGTGCCAAGTTATATCAAAATCCCTCCATGCCTGAAGAAGAAATGCTCTGGACAAAGTTTTTATTCTTGTATCCTTTGACCTACCTGGTTCCTGCGCATGACACTCCATCTCATGACGGAGAACAATTGTGCCAAGTTACATCAAAATCCCTCCAAGCATGAAGAAGATATGCTCCGGACAAAGTTATTCTTGAATCTGACCTTTGACCTCTTAAGTGTGACCTTGATCATCTTAGACCTACGGACCTGGTTCTTGCGCAGGACACTCTGTCTCATGATGGTGAACAATTGTGTCAAGTTTCATCAAAATCCCTCCATGCAAGAAGAAGATATGCTCGGGACAAAGTCTGTGGATGCCACCAGCCCGCCCAACTGCCTGTCAGGGGTGTTCCCATGATACGTCCAGTTTTTCAAAAGGGCGTATAAAAGTGCAAAAAAACTTTTACCAAGGTGGAGACACGGAAGGACGGCGACACCGGGCTGAGTAGGACAGCTCTCCATATTCTTCGTACAGTCGAGCTAAAAACAAGGTTGCCTCATGGTGTTGAACATATGAGTCAAGTTACATCAAAATCCCCTTATGCAAGACATTCTCCAGACGATGTCATTCTTGTATCTGACCTTGGCCTCTAAGTGTGACCTTGACCTTAGACCTCGGGATCTGGTTCTTGCGCATGACACTCTGTCTCATAAAGGTGAATATACAGGCAAACTTTGAGAAAATATTTTTATTTCTTTGCCAAAATAGCAGGTTACTTTTCAGTAAAAATTTAAAAAATAAATTTGCATAGGTAGGTCTCCTCTGAATGACCAAAATTAATCGGAAATTGGGGTCTCGAAAATGTGTGACAAACGAAAAAAAAAGGCAATCAAGACTAGCATTATTTATAAAAGAGCTGTCCATAAGACAGCCAAGCTCGACTATTCGAAATATTGTCCCAGAAGCAGGAAAATATTACCCAAAATGTTAAATATCAAAAGAGTTTTAAGTTCAAAAGGGGACATAATTTGACCAAAATGCATATCAGAGTTATGAGACTTGCTGCTATCAACTAGTTTTATAACCCTGAAGACAAATGTGGAGTTTCAATTCAATATTTGCATTAGTTTTGGAGATAGTAACTCGCCTGTAAAACCTTAACCAGAATTTTCTAAGTCCAAAAGGGGGCATAATTTGCTCAAAATACATGTCAGAGTTATGGAACTTGACCCAGTGAGGTTGGTAATTGACCTAGAAAAAGAATAAATATGTTTCAAATCTATTATTCCTTTTAGTAATAGCTGTATGTACTTGCACGCAAAACTTTAACCAAAATTTTCTAAGTCCAAAAGGGGGCATAATTTGGCCAAAATGAAGGTCAGAGTTATGGGACTTGCTGATATCAACTAGTTTTATAACCCCGAAGACACATGTGAAGTTTCAATTCAATATCTGCATTAGTTTTGGAGATAGTAACTTGCATATAAAACTTTAACCAGAATTTTCGAAGTCCAAAAGGGGGCATAATTTGCTCAAAATACATGTCAGAGTTTTGGAACTTGACCAAGTGAGGTTGGTAATTGACCTATAAAAAGAATAAGTAAGTTTCAAAGCTATATGCCTTTAAATGATGGCTGTATGTACTTGCATGCAAAACTTAACCAAGGTGTGACGCCGACGCCGACACCGACGCCAGGGTGAGTAGAATAGCTAGACTATTCTTCGAATAGTCGAGCTAAAAATGAAAATTTATAACTTATTTTCTATGGCCAGGGTTAATTTTTACCATTGATTTCTGCTTGTTTATCACTGTTTTTCATTGGAATTTGCCAAAATCAATCTACGATCATGATTATTAACAAGAGCTGTCACAGGAGACAGCGCGCTCGACTATTTCGATGCTGGATAGTGAAACTGGGCACATCTGAGGAAACTAGAGCTGTCACTGGAGTGTTTAATGACTCCAATTGTGGATGAAGATATTGCACAATAGCCTGAGTCTATGTCAAAAATATCAACTTAAAGTAATAAGAGAGGTAAAGATAAAATGTATCAGAACACTATATATAAGTATATCCTAAGCAAAAAGGGGCATAATTCATTAAATATTGATGCCAGAGTTATGTAGCTTGTGTCATATCGTGTGGGTGATGATGTTGAACAACTATTTTAAGTCTGAATCAAATCCATTCAGTAATAACAGAGACAGAGTGAAATTGCATCAAACCTTTAACCTAAAATAAAATTCTAAGTAAAAAGGGGGAATAATTAATGAAAAATTGGTGCCAGAGTTATGCACCTTGTGTCATATGGTGTGGGTGATGATGTTGAACAACTATTTTAAGTTTGAATCAAATCCATTCAGTAAAAACAGAGACAGAGTGAAAGTGCATCAAAACTTTAACCTGAAATTCTAAGTAAAAAGGGGAAATAATTCATGAAAATTGGTCCCAGAGTTATGCACCTTGTGTCATATGATAAGGGCAATGATGTTGAACAATTGTTTAAGTTTGAATCAGATCCATTTAGTTATAACAGAGATAGAGTGAAAGTGCATAAAACTTTAACCTGAAATTTTAAGTAAAAAGGGGAATAATTCAAGAAAAATTGTGCCAGAGTTAAGCATCTTGTGTCATATGATGTGGGTGATGATGCTGAACAACTATTTTAAGTTTGAATCAAATCCATTCAGTAATAACACTTAAACATAGGTACAGTGAAAGTGCACCAAAACTTTAACCTGTAATTCTAAGTAAAAAGGGGCCATAATTCATGAAAAAAAGGTGCCAGAGTTATGCACCTTGTGTCATATGATGTGGGTGATGATGTTGAACAACTATTTTAAGTTTGAATCAAATCCATTCAGTAATAACAGAGACAGAGTGAAAGTGCATCAAAACTTTAACCTGAAAATCTAAGTAAAAAAGGGGGGATAATTCATGAAATATTGGGGCCAGAGTTATGGCCCTTATGTCAGATGATGTGGATGATGATGAGGAATAATTATTTCAAGTTTGAATCAAATCCATCAAGTAATTACAGAGATAAGTTGAAAACAGAGAAAGTGCACCAAAACTTTAACCAAGGAGGGGACACGGAAAGACGCCGACGCTGACGCTGGGGCGAGTAGGATAGCTCTCCTTATACTTCGTATAGTCGAGCTAAAAATTACTGGAATTTATCGCGGATGTCCCGTCAGTCGTTTATTCCGAAGTTTTGCTACAAAATATAACGTAGAAATTGCTACTTTGACACTACTTTCGTGATTCCGCTTGTTAAACATGTATAAATCAGCTATCAGTGTCTTTCAATTCAGTCCATGAAACATCGATGACTTTCATTTGTTTACTACCACGCCATATTACTTCAATCAACGATGACATATGTAAAGGAAGGCGGAGCTTAATAATTTTGCTGATAAAATACATCACGTGGTCTACATCCAAAGCTGTCATTGGTTTATAGCATGTTTAAATTAAAGTCAAAGATCGAGATGCACGTGGCAGCTTGTGTAATTGATGCCGAATCGCTAATCCCTCGTTTGGAGACACGCTATGTATTGTGTATCATGAACGGAAACGCCGCGGGTAATACTGATTCTTTAGGCAAGACAGAGAGTAATTAGACAGAGAAATACACATTATAAAAAAAAATTTACAGGAAAAACTTTTTTCGCCAATTTTTTATTTTTTTCGCCTTTGGCGAATTGCAGCGGAAACCCTGGACAAAATATCAAAATCCCACCATGCACGAAGAAGAAGTGCTCTGGACAAGCTTCAGTTTGACCTTTGACCCCCAACTGTGACCTTGACCTTTGAGATAGGAACATGGGGTTTGCGCATGCCTTCTCATGCCTTCCACTGACATGCCTTCTCATTGAGGTAAACACTCATGCCAAATATAAACAAGACTGATTCATGCATGTCAAAGTTATGGTCCGGACAAAAGCAGGCTTAATAAAAATAATATATGGCACAGACAAACTCTCAATTAATTTTAAGTGTGACTTTGACCTTTGAGATAGGGGACATGGAGATTATTTCACTTGTGGAATGAATTTTACATAAAATGAGAGACTTTTCATGCTTACATTTGTATATTCACCTATTTTCAAGTTGTTTACTTGAAAACGAAAGTAGGGTGTTTATTGCGGACCGCTTTCTGAAATGCGGCAATATGAGGGTACCTGACTTCAGTAACTATTGACTTGCACTTCATTGCATAGTGCATACTATTGAACACCTCTTTTTCTTTTCATTTTCTTGGAGCAAATGTATGGTTATCTTGGGGAACTTGGTCTTCAACAGAGTGAAAGTCTAGACACTGTATCAAAATTGATCTTTAGCAGCTGAATTTTATATGAAACAAAGAATTTCTTTTTTTGTCATCCCAGTATAGCCTACTTTTTCTGGATTGTTCGCCTTGATTTACCATATGTTTAAGGCTGTGACTAAAACAGATCTGGTGCGCCTGTGATATATTACAGACTCCGGTATATACCGGATTCAAGCAATTTGAACAAAAAATATCTTAAATGTATATATATTTTGTAACCATGGTGATACTAACCATAACCTTTAGTCAGTATATTATGCATATGATACACTAAATGCGTGCAAAAAAATGCGTAATTTTGCCGTGCGCTCCAATTGATAATCATTCCGGGCATGCACAGAACAGCTGCACCAGATCTGTAATGAGAAATATCGTATGTTTAATACTTCCTTTTTAAGATTAACAAGAGCTCATAGAACACGAAATGCCCCCCTTCATGCATCCAGTAATTGCACAAGGAACAGAAATTATTTGGTCATTGTGCACTGGATGTTTGAAGTACATGTACTGACCTTAAATCAATAATTATGGGTCATTTACCAGTCACGGTTTAATCATCACTACCATTCTGGGTCAGTGACCTTGAACTACCTACTGACCTGAAAATCTATAGGAGCCATCTGCTGGTTATAATCAACATCCGTATTAAAATTCATGATCCTAGGCCCAAGTGTTCTAGCCCGTCTCTAGATTTGCCATAGAATTCTATGGAAATCCATGGAAAATATTCCATGGAGTATTCGGAC
Source organism: Mercenaria mercenaria (assembly GCF_021730395.1). NCBI lineage: Eukaryota > Metazoa > Mollusca > Bivalvia > Venerida > Veneridae > Mercenaria > Mercenaria mercenaria. The sequence goes on along the minus strand of NC_069377.1, from coordinate 4,522,850 downwards.
TGCCAATTTACATCATCTTTTTATGAAAAAAAAAACGAAAAAAAAATCCATGCAGTTCCATGCATTTCAATGGAATGCCACAGGGTTCTTTGGAAATCCATGGCTTTCCATGGAAATCCATGGCTATCCATGGTACACCACAGATAACCGTGGAAACCAGCGAAATGCCATGGCAATCCGTGGAGTATTCAGACGGCTTGCCATGGCAAGTAACTGCGGAAATCCGTGGAAATACCATGGAAACTTGTTGGTGACAGAACTGGACTGAAATGAAAATCAGAAACACTTATGCATGTCAGATCTTAATTTATAATTTCATAATAGTCTGTAGTATAACAAAACTGCTTATGAATTTTGACATTTCTTAACTAGGTGACAGAAAATAGAACAAACAATATGGAGCTAAAATGTCACCAGTTTCTATAGAGATCCACTGTCATTGTAGTATATCAATGTTTTCCACTGTTTGTTATAATTCAGTATAGTCGGTATAAGATTATACCATCACTTTCAACTAAATGTAACTATTGGTTGAGAAATTTTCTGTCACTCTTCGCCACCATCAGTTTAAAATACCATGTAGTTTTCATTAACCGCCACAAAGCCATCATTTGCCTCACTGCATTAATTCAATGGAATGCCACAGGGTTCTTTGGAAATCCATGGCTTTCCATGGAAATCCATGGCTATCCATGGTACACCACAGATAACCGTGGAAACCAGCGAAATGCCATGGCAATCCGTGGAGTATTCAGACGGCTTGCCATGGCAAGTAACTGCGGAAATCCGTGGAAATACCATGGAAACTTGTTGGTGACAGAACTGGACTGAAATGAAAATCAGAAACACTTATGCATGTCAGATCTTAATTTATAATTTCATAATAGTCTGTAGTATAACAAAACTGCTTATGAATTTTGACATTTCTTAACTAGGTGACAGAAAATAGAACAAACAATATGGAGCTAAAATGTCACCAGTTTCTATAGAGATCCACTGTCATTGTAGTATATCAATGTTTTCCACTGTTTGTTATAATTCAGTATAGTCGGTATAAGATTATACCATCACTTTCAACTAAATGTAACTATTGGTTGAGAAATTTTCTGTCACTCTTCGCCACCATCAGTTTAAAATACCATGTAGTTTTCATTAACCGCCACAAAGCCATCATTTGCCTCACTGCATTAACCTGTTAAAATAATAAACCAAGAGATATTAAACTAATTAAACCATAAAAGCATTTACTTCATTAGTTTTGTCCTTAATTTCAAAATTTAAAATGGTATTCAAAGTAGTGCATCTTTATCATACAGGCAGCACTGCAGATTTAAGCAAGTAATAACATTACTTATTATAGTTTCAAGAAAATGCATTTTTCAATTTGATTTCAAATGTTGGTAGAATAAGGTTCCAAAAAAAGGCATGCAGACAGATATTCAATGTTTTGGGGTAGTGATCAGTAGGTTCAACTTATGCATTGCTATTATTGTATAAATGGTGACCTAATTTAAATTCTACCAGTTACCTGCACTAACACCGAAAGTTGTGTTGAATGCCAAGTGATAACTTAATTTGGTACTTTTTTAATCATTTCATAAAATATTAGTCTGGACTTGATATAAGGGAGATAATTATAAAACCTGTCGTGGGTTCTGCTTGAAATTATAAAGTTGATCCATTCAGTAGTGTTCGGGAAAATTGTCAGTTGCCCACTTTCAATCAAACATAGAACAATGGTAGTGTGTACATGTATTTATAATACTATAGTAATTACGTACATATCTTTGAATTGTTGGAACTTGGATGGAGCCTTCTCTGAACACAATACATTGGGTCACTAAACTGAATTATCTCCATTCATTCATTCATACTGTATGCTGTTTATATACTCCTGAAAAACAGATATAGTTTAAAACCTAGGTGTCCATAAAAAATTTGATTTATTATTTATTAGGTATGTCAATGACCTGAAATTAAAACTGTACATCATGATGAATAAATGGGACCAAAAATATCTTATAAGCCGCTTTTATTCAGATGTGGCAAATTGAGGGTTACATATTAATCAGCATAAATACCTGCACATTTAACAAAATTTCTAACTTTACCCTTGGATAAGATTATATAAAAATTTTGTTTTTGAATTTTGGCACACATTTTAAACATACAAATTTTGTAATACAATTTAAGTGTATAATATTAACTTTTTTTTTTTTTATTTCATGGAAAGTTTGATATTACATTAACAAAACTATCTTTTTCTGAAAGAATCTCCCTAAACATCATATATATATATATAACTATGTACTAGTATTCTGTAAGACTCCTCTAAATGAATACATACATCTGTACATTATAACCAATTTTCATTTACTAGTACATTCCAGTTTATATAGTGTTGAAAAGGGTAAATGTTAGACTTAGATTTTCATTTTAGTAGGCTCTTTAATAATTTAATGTTGGAGCCAAGGGACTAGACATCAACTTCACTGAAAGATTCTTTTTTTTTTTGTAAATTTAAAAATCATATTAATATTGGAAACAACTAGGGAGTTGAATATATCAGAATTCAAAAGAAAAATGTAATAGTACCTAAATAACAAATAGCTGCTTAATATGTGTATTATTGCTAAATTTTCGAAACAGTGCTAAACACTTTCAATAAAAAGCATAATCATCGATTAATAACAACAGGAAGGTCTCTAATACAGGAAGGTCTAATACGTATCAGTTGTTCCTGATAACAAGTAAATAATCCATAAACATTTCTTTCTACTAAAAACATAATTCTCATTAAATCAATTAACATAAATGTGTGCAACACCAATAAACCAATTTAATAACAGGTTAAAAACACGTATTATAATTCCCTGAATTTACTTAGTAAACAGTGGTCAGCTGACTGGTAGCATTGCTTACCCTGTAATACAGCAGTGCCACCTGTGGAGATAACTCTTCTGGCTTAAATTTTATTGACCCCATTGAATAATTTCATTTAAAAAGTATCCAATTTTCCTTTTAGTAAATTAAAAGCACTATAAACTAGAAATTGCAGCTGCTTAATATAACTTTGCAAAACAAAAGCTGTTAAATAAATGAACAAAAATATATATGAAGCAAAATCATTTGTTGCATAACACAATGAAATCTAAGCCACCTGCTTCCAGTTTGAATCCATTTACTAGTTTTGTTACATTGCTATTATTAGGTATTCTACATTGCTGTTGGAAAATCATGAATAAATTTTATGAACTCACCTGGTGTATTCTTTTAGTTATTGATAACTTCCAAGCTGCATGTAAACACAGTAAAATAACTCCATCCTGCTCTCAAACAAAGAACTTCCTATGTAGATTTGAAATTTAGATATATTCTTGGGCAAATGTGTCATTTACAGTCAGCTATTGGAGGATACATCTGGGATGTTAAAAATATTTTTGTACCACAGGTTGATTTTATTCCACTTACATACTTATTATTTTTGAAGTTAACCCTGATATTAAACAGAAAAAAGTCCAGGATTACTTTTTGGGGTACAATTACAGCCCCCAGAAGTAGTTCACAGACTTTATTTTCATTGGTTGATCTCTTGTTATGAGTTTCTAAATATAAAGCAGACAAGATCTTATCATGCAGTCTGGGATAATCTCCTGTTGTGAGACAAGCAATAGGTACACTACAGAAGATTAAAAGAACCAAATAATTTATTACTTGATTAACTAAGAATCCCTTGGGCAGGTAACTTTTATTGAATGTTGGTATAAAGAATTGTAAAATTTAGTGCTGTTCTTTTTTGGTGTTATCCTAGGAGAAAAAGTCATGATATTTCAATTTTTTTTTTAAAGATTAGTTCAAAATGAATCTATCTGCAAGGTGAGTTTATATGATACGTTGCATTACAATAAATGTTTTACAGTAAAACCTACTTTAGCAGTCACCTCTATTAAGCAGCCAACCTGTCTTAAGCAGCCAGTGTCTCATTTTCCAAAATGGTTATTCATGCTATAAATTACCTGCATTAAGCAGCCATCTGCCATAAGCAGCCACTTTTTCCTACTGCCTTGGCTGGCTTCTTAAGACAGGTTTTACTGTAATTCCATTAGTTGTTTTACCTATTTAATTAAGTTAGTTGTAGTTATTGGTCATAAAACATACTAATCCATTAAAATATTCTATGTTCACAAGAAATACCTCCAAAAAATTCTAAGACCACAGTTTCCATCAATTTCTATCGCAAAAATTTTCTAAGTTATTTTCTGTGCTATTTTCCATCCCAAAATTTTACTAAGTCCAACTTTCCATGGCAAAAGCTCCTGTTTCCATGGAAATTGATCAATATTTTGGCTGTAATCCATGGAAATCCATGGCAAACTTACTGTTCCATTCAATGTCCATGGAGAATTTCAATATTCCACGGATTTCCAGGCTTTTTCCATGGAACTCCATGGAATTCCATGGCAAAAGCCTTATTACTATGGCAAATCTAGAGACGGGAGTGTTCTCAAGTTATCGTCTGGAAATGGTTTAATTGTATTGGGTCATCTGCTGGTCATGATCAACCTCCATATTAAGTTTTGTGATCCTAGGCCCAAGCATTCTCTCAAGTTATCATCTGGAAATGGTTTAACTGTTCCAGGTCACTGTGACCTTGACCGTTGACCTACAGACCTCAAAGTCAATAGGGGTCATTTTCTGGACTACAGTATTAAGTTTCATGATCCTAGGACCAAACGTTCTTGAGTTATCATCCAGAAGCAGTTTAACTGTTCCGGGTCACTGACCGCAAGGGGGGTATTCGATCTACTCCTTACCACCGAAACAAAATGGCGGCCAAAACTGAAAATGTGAGTTTTTCTTACTTTTTATCTTTTTCAAAGATTTCTAGACCATGACACATGGCTATCAACCTGCTCCACTGTTTTTTCTATCTATCGGTACCTTTAACTTTGGAAACAGTGCTGTAATTTGTCTGGAATGCTGGTCATGGGATTTGAATCGATAGAAAATCCTCCTGAAAACACTGGATAAGGAATAGTGCGATTAGCAAAAATGGTCTTTTTTCCCTAATTATTCAAATAGTTGTGAGCTATTTTTTCTGATAAGAAGTGAAATTTCATATATTTCAATCATGGTTAGTCTGGAGCTGATTAAAAGTCGTAATTTTAAATTACACAGTTTTTTGTCTGATGGTAAGGAACAGTGTACGAAAATAAGAGGATAAGGTGCAGTCCACTTCTTCAAGCGACTTTTTTCTTCGCTCTTTTCAGAGTCAATCAAGTAAAATTCTGTTACAATAATATTTTGGTGATCATTTATAACTATCTCTTGCTCAATGTAGGAAGATTTAACCGCCTGTCTATCAGACACGTGATGTACTGAAAGCCTAAAGTTTAGCAAGTACTTAATATAGTATCCCTCGCCAACATTTAAGTATCTATAAATTTAAATTTGGTATAGCGCCCAAAGTCGTTAATAACAAGCAATTGCCTTATAAAAATGTTGAAATATTTTTGTCTTAAAAAGTTAAACCGACTTAAAATACAATGTGTTCTACTAAAGATAGTGAAAAATCAGCAACACCACTTAACTTGTTTAGGCGTTATGCATTGTTGAAATATACCGCTCTTCTTTGTAATTTTGCTTTAAGATACATACGTTATGCGACATTAAGGCGCACTAATTCACGATTTCATGGATACATACAGACAAGAAATTAGTCGTGGCTGAAGCTTTAACTATGTATACGACTTTTCATAATTATGGTTAACTCTTACATTATAACGTTGGCTTAAAGTTATTAAGGGAAATATACCTCGGAAGTTTCGCTAGCAGATTATTGAACGAACATTTAACAGTTACAATACATATTTAAAAACATTGACAAAAGGCAAATCGCAAACATAATTAGCTCATAAAATCATATATATACTTTATGATGCCATTAACGTATACATTTGGAAGAGGAATTTGAATATTTTTTGTGTCCTGCTTGTATCTTAAGCTGCACTACCAAAGTAACGTATCATTACACTGATTTACATGGGTATGACAAAAAATACATTGAAGTAAGGCTTAAAGGCACTCGCTACAGTTTTCCCGGACGGGTCGATATTTACCCCAACGCCGTGCCAATTTGGTTTCGATGTAACTCACTACAGTGTTGGTGCAGTCTTCTGCGCATGCCCGGAAGTGATTATCTAATGTTGCGTACGGCAAAAATTCGCAAATTATTGTATGTTCGCATGCATTTGATGTACAAAATGTATAATATACTGACTAAAGGTTAGGGTAAGTATCACCATGGTTACAAAATATATACATTTAAAGTACTTTTAGTTCAAATTGCTTCAATCCGACATATACTGGAGTCTGTTATTTATACCAAAGCTCCAACTCTGCATTGAGTCACAGCTGTTTCTAATCCCATACCGTACCCGTACCGTACATTCGTAAACTATAGGTTTTGTTAAAAAAACCGGGGGAAACTGTCATCGTTCTGTGCCATTAAAATGCTTCAGAAACACCTTAAATCCGATTATTAAGAAACCTGCCGTTTGATAATTTTATATATACATTTCTAAGTCATTTGCTCAAACACTGAAAGAGTATTTCGTGCCAACCTGCGTTGTATAAATGCCCGCCACACCCCACCTCGTTGTAATTTGATTTAAGCGAAATCTAATATGGTGACCTATCAATTTTCTTTTTGTTTTAGATTAGGTAGACATAACCAAAGGTATGCGCAGAGTTTGATTAAATTCTATTATGTGAAACTAGATAAAATAGCAGAAGTACCAACTTAAAATTGACAAAAATATGCAAAAATAGTCCTTGGGTCTGCTTAACAAGTATTCCTTCCTTTACAAAATCATGTTCTTTTGATTTCTCTGAGCATGTTTCAAATAGATATATTGTTTTCCATTATAAAAATGCTTAGATAATGAAATTTATGCTGATCATTGTACTTTACTGAAATATATTTTAGGATTACAGAAATTTTGAAAAATGTTTAAAATAGCACCATATCTAGGGACAAATTAAATTGAAACAAAGCTCGTGACCTAGTATTTTTATTTCATTTTTCAATATATCATAACATGATCTTTTAATACAAAACATTTCATCAAAATCTATTATTGAGAAAAAAATACGAAACTGTAGCGAGCGTCTTTAGTATGTGGCAAATATGATTGTTATTTACCAACATTATGCATCTTATACCACGAATTTAAGTTCATTTGATTATCAAGCTTTTCTTGTAAACATTTATGTCAATCAATTATAACATGTAATAAACTTGTCAAAAAATAAAACATGCAACTTTACAATAATACTTTTAAACAACAAATATTGTGGTTATTCCCTTGTAGTAAAACCGTTGACATATAATCAGCATAATCTTATGTACAATATGACTGTACAATCTTGGTAACCATCTGATCAGAAATATGCTTATGGTAACGTATGTATCCCAAATTAAGAATAACGAATCAATTCATTTTGGGGCACCAAAATTCGTGTTCAAGATTGCCACCAAACTGAAGCCGACCATTGTAAATGAAAAGCACAAATACTTAATTATTCAAATTAATTATTCCTTACGATTGTCAAATTAATTATTCGTAATTTCAAAGGCGGCGCTGATAATCTCGTTCTATTGTATATTTGTAAGGTGTCAGCCCTTATAACAAGTGCTTTTGTCATTGGATCCATGAATCACACAACATTAAACTGTATATAAGAAGAATAACTGCATATTCAAATATTAAAAATTAAATTTAATCAAAAGTCACCATGTCAGAACTTTTCCAAAGAATGAAGAAAAGATCATTTTATTTGAGTACAACCACATTCATGAACCAAGCATCAACACAAACCGACAATTCTACATATAAAGTCATTCAGAATTAACAGTTCTGTTAAGTCTGTCTTTACTGTAAAGACTTTTTCAAATATATTTACAATCTTGTAAAAAATATTTCAAGCCATATCACGGTTGGAACAAAATTGTATGCCCTTTTACTGTAGGAATTTTACCTTAACAGTAACCCCAAGTCAACAGTGAGTTATTATTACTAATACACGCACACATACACCAATAACCTATGTAATCTATGTATTGATACATACGTTTCCGATCACTGTGCTATGGGCACCACGGGTATGCCGTTTCCACTGATTCATTTTGTATTCAAAAAAATGTCAAACATCTATCTTTACGATAAAAATGCCATGACATACGACCAATTCTGTAAACAAAACCTTTTTAACAAGAAATTAATATTAAAGCATATATTATCAGATTTTAAAAATAGAATTTGCATGACGTTTTGAACAAAAATAGTGATAAAAACAACTTTTCAGCAAATTAAAACGCCCGAGCGTTTTATCTTGGAACCTTGACTTCAAAAAATAAAAGAAGCCTCATGTTGTATAAAATGGTTTGTCAGTAAGATATCAAGTATATAAGGATACATACGTTACCATACGTAACGTATGTATCAACAGCTTGTACTTTATTTATGGCGTACTCAATATAATCATAAATAGTTTTTACTTTAAGGAATATTAAATTAGCTTCCTATATAAACCGAACATTACCAGCGGAGCCCGTTGAACATTTTCAGAAAAAGAAAACACGTCTTCAAGGTCAAATGTGCGACTTTACATGTGTGAAATCTGCATCTTATGGCGTAGATGATACAAACTGATGACACTGTCAATTAAAACTGAGTGACACTTTCTTGTTTATGTTATTTTAAATAAGACTGGTAACGCTTGTATCGATCATGTATCATTTTGCCATTTCTTATACCATTTAAATTAAGATGGACCTCTGTTTCAAAATAGATTTACTGAAAATGCATGCACTGTTTTGGCGTGAAAAAACTACTCTACTTGCGAGGTATATTTCCCTTAATAACTCTAAGCCAACGTTAACTTATAATGTAAGAGTTAACCATAATTATGAAAAGTCGTATACATAGTTAAAGCTTCAACCACGAATAATTTCCTGTCTGCATGTATCCATAAAATCGTGAATTAGTGCGCCTAAATGTCGCATTTTAACGTATGTATCTTAAAGCAAAATTACAAAGAAGAGCGGTATATTTCAACAATGCATAACGCCTAAACGAGTTAAGTGATTTTGCTGATTTTTCACTATCTTTAGTAGAACACATTGTATTTTAAGTAGGTTTAACTTTTTAAGACAAAAATATTTCAACATTTTTGTAAGGCAATTGCTTGTTATTAACGACTTTGGGCGCTATACCAAATTTAAATTTATAGATACTTAAATGTTGGCGAGGGATACTATATTAAGTACTTGCTAAACTTTAGGCTTTCAGTACATCACGTGTCTGATAGACAGGCGGGTACCTTTTAGATCTTCCTACATTGAGCAAGAGATAGTTATAAATGATCACCAAAATATTATTGTAACAGAATTTTACCCGATTGTCTCTGAAAAGAGCGAAGAAAAAAGTCGCTTGAAGAAGTGAACTGCACCTTATCCTCTTATTTTCGTACACTGTTCCTTACCGTCAGACAAAAAACTGTGTAATTTAAAATTACGACTTTTAATCGGCTCCAGACAAATCATGATAGAAATATATATTGAAATTTTACTTCTTATCCGACAAATAGCTCACAACTATTTGAATATTAGGAAAAAAGACCATTTTTGCTCATCGCACTATTCCTTATCCCGTGTTTTCAGGAGGATTTTCTATCGATTCAAATCCCATGTCCAGCATTCCAGACAAATTATAGCACTGTTTCTAAAGTTAAAGGTACCGATAGATAGAAAAAACAGTGGAGCAGGTTGATAGCCATGTGTCATGGTCTAGAAATCTTTGAAAAAGATAAAAAGTAAGAAAAACTCACATTTTCAGTTTTGGCCGCCATTTTGTTTCGGTGGTAAGGAGTAGATCGAATACCCCCCTTGTGACCGTGACCTTTGACCTACCTACCTCACAATCAATAGGGGTCATCTGCTGGTCATGACCATCCTCCCTATCAACTTTGATTATTCTAGGCCCAAGCGTTCTTGAGTAATAATCATCGGAAAACCGATTGATGTACTACCCGACTTGCCAACCAACATCTGTAAAATAATAGTGTATTAAAGATATTACCTATAATATTGGACGTGTATTCTCGAACAGTGGCGGTAATTCCGAACAACAGAGTCCCAACTTTTTAATAATAGATCGTTTGTTTGTTTACAATGATAAACATAGACATTCTTTACGGTATTACTTGCATTTTTAACTAAGGAATTTCATAAAACAAAATATATAACTCGTATTTCAGAGTATCTCTATCTAACCCTAATTTGCAGAAGCACAACACAACATCTTGACAACTTCTACATGTTTAAATGTCTGAAAAGTTGATTCGGTAAACATTCTTATACAAAATGCAGTGTGCAGTGTTATAAGTAATATAACTGTTTAAAATGTCGCATTCAAACGGAAGTTCGTCTGTATTATCCAATAACTCATCTGCCACACATTTAGGGTGAAATCTGCTCCCACAATTGCAACATATACAGTTTTTCACATGCATAGCAGTTATGTGGAACGTATCATGCAGGGTACCAAAATTCTCTTGTAGCTCTTGATAAGCTCTTACTATTGCTTCTCACATGAGTCGCCGCCTCCTCTAACAGAGTCAGATCATATTCCAGATGTTCAAAACAAGCATTTAGCATGCCAAATGTAGGCATTACCTAGAGCATTTTATTTTCAAGGGAAATAATTGTGGTCTGACAGTATTATTTTGAAAATCACAGTTGAGATTTTTTTATGTGTGCACCAGTACAGTTTTGCGGGGAAGTGAAAGCTGCCATGGAATTTTGTCTTCTTCTAAAAACAAGGTAAGTTGACAGTTTTTGTTGAAATATATATCTGATAGCTGACACATAGGAGAATGTTTTGGTTTATATCTATCTTACAGATTTTTTTGAAAATGAAGAGAAACAGGGGGAATTCTGTAAATTTCTTCTTATATGCAAAATGAGCTGAAAATGTATTGAAATGACTAGATCAGAAGTTTATGCCTTTCCAGCAAGTTTTTCCCTACCTTTGCGATAGTTATTAAAAAGTATAGATATCAACCTCTTTGCTGATATTAGTACCTAAAATTTTCAGCCTGTGAACAGCTGTGGAAATTTGGGACTTCCTTTTTTTGAAGATATAAATAGATCTAAGCTATATTTAGACTAAAGTTTTTTTCAGTATAACAGCATGTAGAGAACCCTTACATACAGTCAAATATTCTTGATATTGTAAGGAAATATAATGCATTTTTCAAGTGCTTCTGTTTCTTATGTTGTGCATACTTGATACAGGTCATTGTCAATGTCAACTATCATTATACTGACATTTGAAGTTGTTGTTTTTTTCTAAATTACCTCCCTTATATATGCATTTTTCTTCATTCATTTTATTGATAATTACTTCCCTTTATGTTTAGCAAAAATTCTCAGATTGCATTTAATTAACTCCCTTTATTTAACATGAAAAATTCTCTTGTATAATGATTATTTGTACATTTTACTTACAGTGTCTGATACATGTAGTTGCAGTCTGTCTTTGGAAGCTGTAGAAATAACAAGAAAGAGGCTGACATAGTGGTATAGTTTGTTATATATGAAGTTTACTGATGGCATTCATGTCATGATGATATCATTAAAGTACAACATACATTGATTTCTGACAGTCATGTGTTATTACATTTGAACTGAGACTGTTTTATAATCAGGTTCATGATACTTTTTTTAATATACATTGTATACAATAGTTGCATTTCTTTCAATATTAATTGCAGCTTTATAAATTAGAACACTTCAGGTTCATGTTTGATATAGTTTATTAATGATTATAATTTTAATCATACAATGAGTTATGAGATATTTTATTAATTTTAATAAATTTAGATTAATAAATGTAAAAAGTCTGAATTAAATGCTTAGGTCATCTTTTGTACAAAAATCAAGGGAAAAAAAATGTTGTATAATTTTCATTTTCAGTTTTGGTAGGGAAAAGTTTGAGTATGTACATGTACAGTTGTTTGACCTGTCTTACCCTGTGGTAGTCCAAGAAGATGTTAATTACCATTATGAAAAATGCAGGAGGTATTATGCTTTTGTATGTTAAACAAAGGTCTCAAAGCATTAATATGTTGTATGCTTACATTCTTGCTCCTGAAATAACTGTACAAGACAGCTATAAGACTGACATTCCTGACAGGATGTGAACCTTCTGGACTTTATGTCAGCCTGGCATGAACATTTCTTTCCTGTAGCTTTGTGTATCCCTCAATTTACTAAGTACATATCTCCATTAAAAATAATGATAATAGATATGGTTTAGTAATAAATGTGTGATAGCTTTGTAATGTCAACATTTCAAAAATAGAATGAACATATACTTTGATAATAAATATTGAAATACAAATTTCAGTATATTGTATCAGTCAGCAAAAACATGAAGTACATTTGTATCTTTGTATTAAGATAATTAAAACAATTATATTCAAATGCTTTGACACTGATTTTATGTCGATTTCCTAGAATGTGTGTGAATTAATGTTTTACAATATTTCAGAACTTGAAGACAATGGTTAGTGCAGAAGGGACATAAAAGTTATGACAAAAGTAACACATATAAATAAGGTAAACTACTGTGATAAAAAGACATGGCCAGTGCTGCACATCACAAAGGCAATATTTGAATTTAATTTTTTGTCATGAGTTCTGTAAAGCTGATTTTGCAATATATATAAAATGATTAGGATTAATGTTTTTTACTGTGATCTTTTTTTCACATGATTTTGTCAAGACTGACAATTTGTTCATTGGAATAAGATAGTTAAAGGCGGCATTGTGTCACATAAAAATATGTCTGCATAGTTGCCTAACATTAAATGTCAAATTGTAAACAAGGAAATCTAAATTTGGAAAACCCTTTATTGTTTTTCTTCATTTAGCTCAGTTGAAGGAGATGAAGTTTGAAGCAATTTTCACAGTACAACCTCTCCAGAGTAGCTCACTCTGAAGCAAACACCTCTCTATAACAACATCATGAGAATTTCCCTAAGCTGAAATATAACTAGAAAATGCTTTTGTAAAAAAGCAAATGTCTCCCCCAATGCGAAGTCCTATAGGCAAGAAGTCATAAGGGGTCAGGAGCGAAAGTCAAAGAGACACTGATGGTTGGCTGCAATAGGGATCATCTACTTCGCATGTCCAGTCATCTCGCTAAATTTCAACACTCGTGGCCTAGTGGTTCTCAAGTCACTGTTCAGGCTCCTGTGACCCTGACCTTTGATCAAGTGACCTCAAAATAAATAGGGGTAATGTACTCTGCATGTCCAATCATCCTATTAAGTTTCAACATTGTAGGTCAAGTGGTTCTCAAGTTATTTCCAAAAAATGATTTTACATGAACAAGCCACTGTGACCTTGACCTTTAATAGACTGACCCCAAAATCAATAGGGGTCATCTACTCTGCATGTTCAATCATCCTATGAAGTTTCAACATTCTGGGTCAAGTGGTTCTCAAGTTATTGATCGGAACTGGTTATCAATGTTCAGGCCCCTGTGACCCTGACCTTTAACGGAGTGACCCCAAAAACAATAAGGGTCATTTACTCTGCATGAACAATCATCCTATGAAGTTTCAACATTCTGGGTCGAGAGGTTCTCAAGTTATTGATTGGAAATGGTTTTCCATGTTCAGGCCCCTGTGGCCTTGACCTTTAACAGAGTGACCGTAAAATCGTTAGGGTTCATCTACTCTGCATGACCAATCATCCTACGAAGTTTCATCATTCTGGGTCAAGTGGTTCTCAAGTTACTGACCGGAAATGGTTTTCAATGTGCGGGCCCCTGTGACCTTGACCTTTCACAGAGTGACCCTAAAATCGTTAGGGGTCATCTACTCTTTATGACCAATCATCCTATTAAGTTTCAACATTCTGGGTCCAGTGGTTCTCAAGTTACTGACCGGAAATGGTTTTCAATGTTCAGGCCCCTGTGACCTTGACCTTTAATGGAGTGACCCCAAAATCGATAGGGGTCATCTAATTTGCATGTACAATCATCCTATGAAGTTTCAACATTCTGGGTCAAGTGGTTCTCTAGTTATTGATCAGAAATGGTTTTCAATGTTCAGGTCCCTGTGTCCTTGACCTGTGACGGAGTGATCCCATAATCAATAAGGGTCATCTACTCTTTATGACCAATCATCCTATTAAGTTTCAACATTCTGGGTCAGGTGGTTCTCTAGTTATTGATTGGAAATGGTTTTCAAAGTTCAGGCCCCTGTGACCTTGACCTTTGACGGAGTGACCCCAAAATCAATAGGGGTCATCTACTCTTCATGACCAATCATCCTATGAAGTTTCAACATTCTGGGTCAAGTGGTTCTCTAGTTATTGATCGGAAATGGTTTTCAATGTTCAGGCCCCTGTGACCTTGACCTTTGATGGAGTGACCCTAAAATCAATAGGGGTCATCTACTCTTCATGAACAATCATCCTATGAAGTTTCAACATTCTGGGTCAAGCAGTTCTCTAGTTATTGATCGGAAATGGTTTTCCATGTTCAGGCCCCTGTGACCTTGACCTTTGAAGGAGTGACCCAAAAAACAATAGGGGTCGTCTACTCCAGCAGCCCTACAACCCTATGAAGTTTGACGGTTCTAGGTCAAATGGTTCTCCAGTTATTGCTCGGAAATGAAGTGTGATGTACGGACGGGCGGACAGACGGACGAACGGACAGGGCAAAAACAATATGTCTCCTGGGGGAGACATAACTATCAAATTTACTTTTCTCCAGAACAACAACCTCAAAATAACTAAAATATTTGTATATCCCACAGGGTATTGCTCTACAAAGGTTGCATTGTACTTATAATATCTATGATTTCAAATGCTTTAAGAAAAACAAGAGGGCCATGATGGCTCTATATCGCTCACCTGTTATCATTGCACTTGAGGACAAGAAGGTCCTCAGAAAAAATATCTAAATCCAAAGGACAGGAACAACTAAGGGAAGAAATTTAACCAAAAAGAAAAAACAATTCTTACAAGGTACAGATATGTCAAAATACACCTAAAAATTGGAGGTACCATCCATGTTGTACCACAGAAAAGTGGTCTCAGTTTTTCCCTATGGCCAATAATAAAGAAGTTACTAAAATAAGCTATTTATAGTAACGTAAAAGGGAAGTAATTAAAAAAAAAAATTGTAAGTGAGCAAAAGAAGGATCTGCCAAATATATCTGTTGGCATAAATGAAATTTCAGATCAGTATCTTCATTAGTTACGGAGATATACCCATTTTAATTTGAAATAAAGGGAGGTAATTTGACATAAAATCAGTCCATAGTTATCTACCCTGATTGTCTCAGTCCAACTAATAACAATAATGAAATTTAAAATAAGTCCTTAGAGGTAATCAGATATAAAATAACTCTGGAACCTACGACTGGATCTGATTTGTCATGGAATCCAAGATTTATTGTTGTTGAAGATATTTTGGAAGTTTGTATCAAATAAAACCATAAATGAAGTCTCTATCAGTGTGCGACATTAACTTTTTAACACCGTAGCCAATGGGCTGTAAAAGCCAAAATAGCCGATTTTGGACCTTAAAGCGGCCATAACTCTGGAACCCATGATGGAATCTCGCCAGTTGAAGAAAGGAAGCAAGATCTTGTGGTGGTACAAGTTGTGTGCAAGTTTGGTTAAAATCAAATCATAAATGAAGCTGCTATTGTGCAGACAAGGTCAAAATAGCTAATTCTGGCCCTTTCAGGGGCCATCACTCTGGAACCCATAACGGATTCTCGCCAGGTCAAGAAAGGAACCGAGATCTTATGGTGATACAAGTTGTGTGCAAGTCTGGTTAAAATAAAATCATAAATGAAGCTGCTATTGTGCAGACAAGGTCAAAATAGCTAATTTTGGCCCTTTCAGGGGCCATAACTCTAAAACCCATAATGGAATCTAGCCAGTTCAAGAAAGGAACTAAGATCTTATGGTGATACAAGTTGTGTGTCAGTTTGGTAAAAATCAAATCATAAATAAAGCTGCTATTGTGCAGACAAGGTCAAAATAGCTAATTTTGGCCCTTTCAGGGGCCATAACTCTGGAACCCATAAAGGGATCTGGCCAGTTCAAGAAAGGAACCGTGATCTTATGGTGATACAAGTTGTGTGCAAGTTTGGTTAAAATAAAATCATAAATGAAACCACTATCGTGCAGACAAGAAATTGTTGCAGACGGACGGACTGACCCACCACAGACGAAGGGTGATCACAAAAGCTCACCTTGTCACTATGTGACAGGTGAGCTAACAACACTTTCAACAAGGGGAAAAGTGAACATATATTACTCATAAGGTGAAGTTTTGGCAGTTCTCAAGTTCATTGTTTTTGCATGCTATATAAAAACACTTTAGGTAGTTTATCGTTATTACATCATATACTGATCAGAGGTTGAAGGTTGTTGTTGGAGCTTTTAGGTGAGATCATAGGTGAACATCATCAGATTTATCTGTTTATTTTTTTCACCATTTTATTGAATATGTACATTGAATGTTATAAAATATGCAATATTTTCAGACAGTCCTATTAAATAACTTGTCATTTAGTGGATCTAAGTATATGTAAAATTTAAATAAAGCAGCAAGCCAAGTAGCAACACAATCTTGTTGCTTAAAACAGGTAATTCCTTAGACAAGTTGAAATTAGACAAAATGTCAATTTGTAGAGTTACCTGACTTGCTGCTTGATAATATATTTCTAAGATTAGAATATCTGCACATGTCTAAAATGATGTTATAATTGTTTTAAAAACTATCATGTTTTATTCTCTTTACATAATAAAGTTTTACATTTGTTTTTCCAGAAGTGCTATAAGTGTGTTGTCATGTGAAATGGAATTTACCCCAACTGTGCTGCAAGATGTATATTCAAGTGCAAGACAGCCATGCACCAGCTGTAAACTGAGATGGACCCATATAATAAATATGTTGACTTTTCTATGTATTACCATCTGTACAGAATGTGTTCATGACAAGACTGTATACATATATTGTTAAATCATTTTTTATTTCCATTATTGCATGCATGTAAGAAGCAAGCATTTAACAATTGCATTCATAGAAGTGTTAAAATGTGATCAATCTAATTTAAAGCAACACATTTATGATTTAATTGGACTTTTTAAGTTTCATAGTATTTGTGGTGGAGACTGACCCAGTCATTCAGCAACTTATACTGTCTGTGTGTCATTTCTTGTATGTTATAGTTTTCTTAATAATACATTAAATGTCAAAGTTATGGTAAGTTGAACTCATTCATCACTTGTAGATTAATGTTAAAGCAGTTCAACATTTTACCATAAGTAAACTAATATTCTATTTAACCAGAGTTGTCACATATTTTCATATAAATATTTGTATAATACAGTCTAATCTAATCTACATATGATGTTCCACAATTTTTTAGTTATATTTTATGTTGATATTTTATGTTGTTTTCATGTCTCAACATATAATTACTAACATCAAAGAAACTTAGGTATTTTACAATTTGGTTGGTATAAATGGTTGTTTTGTTTATATATTTTATTTTTTTCCATCCAGGAGAATAAAGAAATATACATTTCAAAATATCTCATCATTCCAGATAAGTACACTACATAATCAAGATAAAAGAAATAAGAACAAAATATGTTGGTGGAATTTTATTTTCAAAAATTTGATATACAGTCTTTGTAGTATTTACTTCTTTAGATATGTTGGACTGAAATTGGAATAACAACATACTTTAAATTTTTGTAGTCATAAGTTAATATGGGAATTATTAACTTAACTTAAAAAGATTTTATCTCACTGTTATGCCATCTGAGCTTTAATATTTTTCAACATTGTCATTGGCAACAAGGCTCAAAATTATTTGTTGTGTATACCTTGCATTCATGTGTGATAAATGCTTTTATGGTATTCTTTAATATAATTTATGCTTTTCATCTTACCATGGATTAAAAAAATATAAATTTATTTGTCTGAAAATTAAGGTAAAAATACTGACTGATTAAATTGCAATACAAGAAAGCTTATTTGAGATAAAGGGAGGTAATTCCATAAAAATATGTAGAATGTAGATGATAAATGTAATGAAGGGAGGTAATAAAATATTGTGAAGTTATTAGTCTTCATTTCTTTGATGAGCTAAGTAACAGAAAGAGCATTGAAACTCGAGGGTAAACGATTTGTACGAGGGGGCGTAAATTAGGCCAGGTCGTAAATATTCGCCAATCGGCCACCCACTTTAAAGCTTTTTCTCGAGCCAGCTGCTTGAGAATGCATCTGTGTCATCACAAACACTTGCGTAAGCAACAAAGTCGGCAAAAAACAACAAGTTTAGGTGAGTAGAAAAAAGTTGTCCTTCCCTTAAGTTGTGTACTCTAAATAGCAAATATTTTGTATCGCAGGTTGCGTGACCTCATCCTACGCTCTTGTTTATGCTGAGGCCCGGCAAGGGCTAATTCAGATCTAAACTTTATAACATGAAAAGAACATGGGCTATTAACTAGCATAAAAGGCGTTAAAACCAAGTAAATGAATATATTTTGTCCCTCAACTTCATTGAATTTCCATGTCTATGTTGTTGTTTTTTTTTTTTTGATGTTGATGTCATTTCCTTTTGAATTATCCGTTTTAGGGCCTAAAGCAAATAAGGGTACATTTTATTGAAGCAAAAAATAAGGTTAGTATGAAAGAACAGTCTTTGCACAAATATAGATTAACAGTTGACTTTTTTGATAAGGCAGTCTTAAACCATCTATGTTTCAAATTTCAGGCAAATCGGTTGATCGGTTAAAAATTTATGAACATTTGAAGTTACAGAATTTCTCCAAAAATAGCTATTTTCGTGTGACATAACTTTTTTTGTTTTATTGTTTCATTTAGAAAATATTCTGTATCAACTGTTTTATACATTTACCATGTTTATACAATGTGCTGACCACAAATCTATAAATTTTAACTACTGAAATATTCAGATTTAGTTTCAAAAATTTTTTTGAACGTATTTTGAAAAGTACCCAAATGAAGCCAAACACTTTAATTTATACCTTTCTCATATATACATATGTTAAAACAAAATAAGTTAACATATTAGAAAATAAAATGTTCTTTTTGATAGCTAATACAGTATACTTTAATACAAACATTTCAGTTTTTACATTACATTTGCATGTCATCACACATTAAGTATCCTTTTATGCTTGTTTTTTGTCCCAACCCTAACGGTTTTACAGTTAGCTTGTTCCTTTGTATGCATAATGTTGTTTTAATGAGTCTTGCATACCTGTCTTGTCTCATCATGTTCCTTAAGGCTTATTGTTTGCACTAATATTTCAGTTATGGCTGTGTTTCTACTATACCCACTATCAGGGCATCCTTAATTTTGTCCCAACCCTAACGCTTTTTTGTCCCAACCCTAACATGCTTTTTTTAACTTGTTTACTGTAACAGGATTAATGATAAAAGGTTTTAGAGACATTATTTACAACAACATATTCAAGCTTTTTCATATAAAATTTCACTTCAATGTTCTTGTACAAGTCCTTCTACTTTTCTGCATCATATAAGCTGAAAATTTCAGGAAAGGAAAAGTCAGGTACATGGAATGACAAAAATAAGGAAAGTGTTTCTGATATTAAACTAAATCTAGTTAATCCTAACTGTAACTTGTTGAAACAGTGCATTTCAATACATTTATTTAAGAATATAGCCTTCAGTAAGTCACTTTCAGCCTTACAGTCAGTACCGTTAGGGTTGGGACACTTTTTTGGCTTTAATGACAGCTGCTGAATTAATGGTGTGTTTTCAAAGCCAGAAAGGAGTATTAAGTATTAAACTGAAATTAACAAAGTTAACATGGAAAAAGAAATCATTTAGCAAAGAAAGTAAAAGTAAAAGCAAATCAAAAGCTGTGACATACGTAAAATTTAAAGACAATGAAATTGAAATGAGCCGAAAATAATGTACAGTAAACTCTTCTTATTACAAACTCCTTGGGGACCTTTCAAATGTGATCCTTACATCCAGATTTTTTTATATCCACATAACAAATGATTTCCTATAAATGTATGATATATGTATACTGTAAAAAAGGAATACATCAAACAAGAATTATCAAGTCAGATATGATAAAATTGGTGACCACCAATTTCAAACTTATTTTCCAATGTTGTAGTTTTATATTTCCCCTCCATATTCTGTTTTTTATTTATAAATGAGCAAGTAACTGAACACAGTGACTGTCTTTATTATTTCAATTCAAGAAAATTTGATTTTATCTTACATATCTTAGCTAGAAAAAAACATCTTGTAAACTCAAACCATTTTACCTTCACAATAAATCTGTTTTCTGGTTACATGGTAAGGCAGTTATATCCTTGAAAAGAGTTTATCTACATACATTATATAATTGCTCACTTTTATTAAGAATCAAATTTTAATCACACAAGTATTGCAGAATGTTATACATGTATGTATTTTTGGTGTTTTTTATTTGTCATAAAAATATAAGTGCAGGCAATTTTCATTTATGCAAGACTGGCAGAGAAAAATATGATGCAGATGACAAAAGAAAAATCCAAAAACAATTAACATAATCTTTTCAAACATTGATACTAAAGAGTATCATACAGATCTTTATAAACAGGTACAATATTGTCCAGTCTTCATTTTCTGACAGAAATATACTGTTCCTTATATCTAAAGATTTGTTATAACTGGTTACATGTACATTAAATAAAAAAAGTATTAGGACCAGGCCAACAAATATATTAGTTACCGGTATATCCGAAGCTGTATAACCAGTGTTTACTGTAAAATCTAAGAGTGCTAAGAAAGTACATTGTATTGTTTACATTTTGGAATTGACAATACCTTTGAGATCAGTGAATAAGTCAAGACATTGTTACAGTTTGCAAGTTTTTAGTTCTCATTTGTTGAACATAAAACACTATGTCCCAACCCTAACGCTATAAAGGCTATATCTTCATAAAAAAGTGTGAAAAATGAATACTGGTGGTACTAATAACTATACTAAAGTATGTTTTAAATTTTGCATTGTTATGTTCGTAAGTTATGTTGGTACTTTTGTTCATTCTTGTGACATTTCTTAAAACTAATGAAAACGGTTCATTTTAAAACTTCCTTATAGTGTAAGATTTCTGACAAGAAAGATCATATTTGGCAACTTACTTTGAATTAGATTTATGAAGGATCGTTTATCAGTGAGTTGTGAAACAATATTACTGTACAGTGAATGCTTCAGACAAATCCAACCACTTAAAAGCAGCATTTTTACCTTACTGAAAAATGTCCCAACCCTAACATTTTTTGAGGAATCCCTCATTTTGTGATTTTTTTCTTAGAAAGGTAAAGTGGAGAATATATTTTGACTGCTGTATTGATTGACTGTTCCCCCAAAGTTATGTTAGAGACACTAAAATGTGAACAACAGTGTTTTAAGCCTTTTGTTATTAGTAAACTTAAAACATTAGATATTTTCTTGATAAATACATGTAGCAGTAATAAATTAAAATCGGGTCCAAGACTGTAATATTCTTTGTGTTTGTTGATTTAAGTTTCCCTGTATTATGTGAGTACTTTTAGTTCTGATGAAATCTAATTACTTATAACACTAGTCATTTCATAAATTCACATGCACATAATTTGTCCCAACCCTAACAGTTAAATTGAAAATACTGGCTAATTTCAGAAACTAATATCTTTTGGGTGGTTCATATTAGAATAATGAAACTCGACACATACCTAGATGTTGCATTGTTATATGTGTTAAGCTGTTAGTTTTTATTTTACATGTTCATAGTTACTCAAAATAAAATTTCTATTTCTCATTACTGACTTTCTCCTATTCATTTTCTGAAATATTCTGAAAAAAAAATACTGGAGAGCAAATATGGCACATGTAAAACACAGAAATCCATTTGTTCAAATCATATGCACCCCAGAATAAGTGTATTTGCTGTCAATCATCACTCACTTTGTGAGCTTTTTCAATGTAACTTTACCAATTATTCTTTAATTTTTGTATTATTTTGACAATATCCTTGTTGTTTTTTTTCAAAACGGTCAATTACTTTTCTAAAACCTAACATTTTTTATAAACTTTGATGGTTTTGCTATAAAATGTAACTGAAAAAAGTTAATTTAAAGACAATAATTTTTTTGACAAAATGTCACACTTTATTTGCTCTAGGCCTTAGGGGCTCAATACGTTTATGCTTTGCCACGGAATGCGCAAATATAAAAAAGGTGTTAAAGTAGCACATAAGCACGAGAATCTCTTTACTCTCCTGTTAAAACACCCCCGAAAAGTGACAAAAACAGCAGTTTTATGCTAGAATGTGTGATAAACAGTGACGTAAAAAATAAACTACGTCATGCTGGTGTGAGGATGACAGGCGCTTTTTAAATCCCTGTTGGCAAATATTTCCCACAAGGTATGCTATTGAAAATTTATTGCAGTTTGTTGAAAAAAAGAACAATTTTTGCTGTAGCATCGATTTATTTCCGAGAAAATGTTGAAAATATAGCCAACTTTATGTTTAGAAAGTGGCCAAATATTTACAACCTCTAGAAGGTAAAATGTGGAGGCAAAACCTGCTGTTATTTTAAGCGCAGTTTATTGTTTACCATACTGTAAACGGCCGTTAATGATAACAATCAAAGTTGCTTGTATTAAAGTACATATGGTAGAAATTTTGTACAAATCAATTATATAAAAAAAGAAATGTTTATGAAAAACCGCAAAAAGTGGCCGAATTTATATTCGAACCAGTAGTAGTTCTACACTATTTTATTTATAAATAATCTAGCTCTAGTTATATGCTTGAAATATAATATAATGCTATACTTATTTTGGATTTATAAACTGTTACTCAACTGTCTGTTTGGAATTAGCCACACATTAATTGACAAGTGTGTCTAATTCCGAACGGCCTATTTATTCTTTCAATGTTTTCCATAATGAGAAATGCAGAACTTTAACTCCTTTCCCATGGGACACTCGTGAAGTAAGCATTCTATCAAATGGGACACTCGTGAAGTAAGCATTCTATCAAAACATTGTCAGAGATAAAAACCAAAACTTTCAGATCCTTACATATTACTTACATCGAAATACAAAAACAGGTAAGAACAACTTTCCTGCAAGCTTTCATATCAAGTCTGGTCAGTTATTTTGACAAAAATATGCGCCACAAAAGTTCGCATTTGTTGCAATATGGTAAGGAATGTGATGATATCACTCATTTGACGTCTTGGATTAGATTGGTGCCTTTCAAGAATACAAAAATGTTGTTGGAAAAATGTGTTCAGAATTATCCCCCTGTTCGGGATTACCCACATCCGCTCTACTGTGTACCCTCCTTCGAAGCACAGGCACGGGTCCAGTGTATATTTTTTGTTTAATATAAAAAATCCCTTTTTTTCACATAAATATACTTTTCATATGTTAGTCAAATGAAAAAAAAATTGATGACCAAAAATCCGGTCACAGTATCATGAAAAGGGGAACTATGTGAGCGTAACGCTATGGGAAGCTACTTGGCTAACTGGTAGAACATTCCAAAATTGGAGTTTATACACTTACAGCCACTACCTGCATGACTGCAACTTCGAAACATTTAAAACCTTCCATAAATACTAACAGATCCCATAAATAATGATAAATTGCTTTGAAATACGCAGTACAAGTCTCTACAAGGTATATTTTACAGTAACAGTGTGTGATTTGAATGCAGTTTATGGTAAAACTTGATAAAATATGGCAAAAATAAGCCCAAGCAAGGAAAAATGGTCAAAAATGATGTCGCGACAGCTTTTTTCCAGGAAATTTGGGGCGCTAGCATACGTTACTGAAAAAGCCATAAAACCTTGAAAATTGATTGTATCAAACTGAAACTGGTATTTTTTTCCATGCATTTAGGTTACTGGTACAATTTAAGTGAAAATAACACATTTTGAGTATGAAAAATTTTCCTTCAAGGACGGATTACACCAAACCGGAAGTGACTACTCAGTGTTACATGTGAAGTAGTCCAAAATGTAGTTCCATGCTATGGATGAAATCTGGTATAATGAGTGACATGAGGAGGTGATAGTTAAATTTTTGGCTTATGTTTACTGCTTATTGTATTGAGAATAGATCTAGACCATTTTGCATTGTAAATTTCCTGGAATAAGTTTTATTCTTTGCGAAAAATGTCTACCTATGCGTAACTGCTAAAGGGCTGTTTTCATGGGGGCATTTTTTGAGGGTGATGTTTCTCAGAACAGATTATTTTTCTTATATACAACATAACATGTCAATATTTTTCTATTTTTGATAAGAAGACATGTTATACTAAATGACCATTATATGGTTTTCATATCACTGAAATGCTCAAAAGTGCTGAAAATGAGGTCTGAATGTTTTGTTATTAATATGAAATAAATAAGGAATTGAATTGGTAGAATGTAACCTTTAGAAGGGGTAATTATGCCTCTGGGCAAATACGCTACCTGCTACCAACTTCACACGTTTTTGTCGATAAAACTACATATGTTCCAACAGTATAAGGACATTTTTTTGCAATATTTTTTTGTAGCATTTTATAAATTAATCGCCATTTTCTATCGCCGAAAATTGCATTTTAATCGACACTTTAATAAAATAATCGCCATTTGGCGATATGTCGATTGGCAGCGAGAGCACTGGTTTATTTATTTATTTATTTCAGTCTCATCAGCATACATAAATACCATTACAGTACATACATATGTATTACATATAATAACATTAAACATATCGAATGTTGCCACTAAATCCGGAGTTACCTGAGACTATATATATCATGCTAAATATATAAAAAATATATCATAAAAATAAATTCCACTTCATATTGCACTTTATAAATACCCATATTACATGTTATCACAAGTGGGCTGTCATTATTATACTAAAGGATAAACACATACCCTCTAATTCTATCCCCTAGACTAGTTAATATTTACATCTTCTATTGTAATCTAAATCTACTCATACTGTATATTTTGTAATAATATTACATAATTAAAACTTTAATCCATTTTAATAACATAGAAAAACAAGAGCTGTCACTAATGGTGACAAATGGCCCCCCCCCCCTCCGCAGCACCTTGACCTTTGACCTGGTGACCCCAAAGTCAGTAGGGGTGGTGTACTCAATAAATACTATCAGCATGTGAAGTTTGAAGGTCCTGAATGAAGTGGTTTGCATGTAAAAAGCCTTCATGCAAAAAGTTAACGTTGGCCCCTGTGACCTTGACCTTTGACCTGGTGACCCCCAAAGTCAGTAGGGTTGGTGTATTCATAAAGTACTATCAGCATGTAAAGTTTGAAGGTCCTGGGTGCAGTGGTTCGCGAGTAAAGTGCCTTCATGCAAAAAGTTAACGTTGGCCCCTGTGACCTTGACCTTTGACCTGGTGACCCAAATTTAGTAGGAGTGGTGTACTCAATAAGTATTATCAGCATGTGAAGTTTGAAGGTCCTGGGTGCAGTGGTTCGCGAGTAAAGTGCCTTCATGCAAAAAGTTAACGTTGGCCCCTGTGATCTTGACCCTTTGACCTGGTGACCCCAAAGTCAGTAGGGGTGGTGTATTCAATAAGTACTATCAGCATGTGAAGTTTAAAGGTCCTGGGTGCAGTGGTTCGCGAGTAAAGGGCCTTCATGCAAAAAGTTAACGTTGTGACTAACGAACGAACTAATGGACGGACAGTTGAAAACTAATATGCCTCCCTTCGGGGGCATAAAAATAATAATTAAGGTTTAGGAGTATATCACCAAAACACAGAAATATTTGATAAACGAATAACGTCGTTACCAATATTTTACTTAATCATTACATGTTCTGCCGTACTGTCCCGTACTGAAAATATTCTGAAAAAGTTGTCCCCCTTTGAAAATGAATGCCATTTGTAAAGAAATAAAAATAAAAATTGCTGAAAACTGTGTTCCACTTAATTATGTAAAATTTCAACACTCGCATGCGATTGCAAATGAATCAAAACTAACATGTGTAACAGTTCTTTGAAAATGGTGTGTTTTTGAAGGCGTTTGACTGCCCGGAAGTGGGTCCCATTTAGGAAGTCTTTTTTTCGGAATTCAATGTTTATTTTAGTATACTGACACTTGTTGCGTTTTTTTTTGTAATGATAGCTTGTATATTACTTATATTACTCTACAAAACAAGTGTCAATATACTGATATAAGCATTGAATTCCGAAAAAAGAACTGTTTAAACAGGCCCCACTTCCAGACAGTCAACACTTTTAAAAACTCACCATTTTCAAGGAACTGTTACACATGTTTGTTTTGATGCATTTGTAATAGCGTGCGAGTGTTGAAATTTCACATAACTATGTGGAACACAGTTTTCAGCGATTGTTTATTTTTATTTCTTTACAAATGGCATTCATTTTCAAAGGGGGACAACCTTTCAGAATATTTTCAGTACGGGACAGTACGGCAGAACATGTTATGGTCAGGTAAAATATTGGTAACGATGTTGTTCGTTTATAAAATATTTCTGTGTTTTGGTGATATACTCCTAAACCTTAAGAAGTCTCGACAAATTGACATTTAAGGTACTTCCGCCATCTTGAATTTAGAGTGACCTTCATTTGAGGTGTGAAAATATAGTGAACCAAAGCTTTCAAATGCAGCTGTTCCGCAGCACAAAAACAGCTCAGTTTGCAAGACCTGAACTAAAAGTAGCTGTATAAAAAGTGATACTAAAATTTGGAAATAAACAAAGCAGATATTTTACCTGTATTTTTCCAAATTTTTGGTTACATTTATAAATCCTTTCAAAATACTTTATTAAAAATTCATGAATGGCAAAAGTTAGTTCAAAGTTTCAATTAGTGCATAGGAGAATTGTCTTACTGAATAGAACTTAACTTATTACAAAATCTGTTTTCAAATCTGACCACTTCATGTATTAAAACGAAAATACATTTGTACATATTGCTATTTTCAACATACATAAAAGTAGTGCAATGTGCACACACTGATTTTTCTATGTATGGTGTACCAAACTGCCTAAAATTGTAAGAAAAGTCTCCGACTTAATGCGACCAAGATTTGGCAATGATCAAAAATTCGTTTAAAGGATTGTGCACGTATAAGAAAGGTTTAATTTATTACAGTAGAATTTACGACTTACACGCTGCTTATCTCAAGGAAACTTTGGAGCAAATGGAATTTTCGAAACTTCTTGCGGTAACTACCGAAATTACTTAACGTAACTTTCTCACATATACGTGATTTTATATTTATTAATTATAAAAACAATCGAAATATTTGCTTTATCACGATATATGCAAACATTTAAGACAATCTTGAAACATTGGGCCACAGTATTTCCGCATACTGGTCCGGGACAAGTTCGATGTGTAGGCCTATAGAGATTCCTTATTAGATGTTTCATGCGTCGTAAACTAACCAGTTTTGATCTATCGACTTTTTATACACTATTACCGTGTTCACACTAGCAGAACGGTTTTATTTTATTAGGCACTAATTGGCTATAATTGGTATTTGACATTCAAAACCCATCAAAAAATAATCTAGTTTGCATCCACACTAGGCAAAGAAATGTGGTTTAAATACAGACATGCAATTTTGGATGTTGGAAGTCACCAAATATCTTTCAATAAGCAAAAAAGGTTACAAAGAATTGAGGCTAACAGAAACAAGAAGGGGTCATCAATATTTAAACTTCTTTGTTCATCTAAGAATTTCTGTTCATTCCATCTATTATCCATTTTGAGCGTCAGCATGACTCCATATCGCAATTTAACGTTTTTGTTTCAACAACAGTCCAATAACTTTTGCCAGCCACAGCATCAATTGTTTGATACAAAAGAGAAACACATGGTATTCGTCCTCCAAAAGGTAAGATCTGTAGATTTGGGATTGTAAAACCAGTTGTAACCCACATTTGCGTTCACATTTGTAAAATAATGTAGCATTATTTTTTAATGTAGTATTAAAACCACCTCCCGAGGTAGTTTTAATGCTACATTACAGAAACCACTTGACCTTTACAAAATTCACGTTTTACACCACATATAGTGTGGACGCAAACGAGTTTAAAAAATAAACCCAAGTTAATGTAGGATTAAAAACGTAGTCTGAACACGGTATTAGAGAATTTATGCAGCATGTTTTTAAAAACGCAGTGAGAATAAATCGCAGACAAAAATGTACAGCCAAATATGTTAGGAGGTAATACAATTTGTATACAATTGTAGATAACTACAAAACAAACAAAATGCAATCAGTTGAACTTTTCAGGCGAAAACCTGATGATTAAAATCAGAAAGATCTCAAAAGTTACTGTTCTTTGTTAAACAATAATATTTTTTCACACTTTCATAGATGTAAACCGATAATAAATGTGTATTGAAATTCCGGCATAGAAATGGACACTGACTTTATATTACTGCGGTGTTGACAGCGGAAGCAGCGGTCCAGTACTAAGACTGTCTACGAAACCAAGGATAACGAGTACAAACATAAGGATCAGTGTTCAGTATACACCTGAAAATAATAGACTTGCTATTTGCCGAGTGCACACTTGTTTTCTATAGTCGTTAATATAAAGTAGACTTTGAAATATGCGCACACATGCATAATCTCATAAGCACTTCTTTAATGTATGAACCGCCTCGGTAGCCTAGTGGTATCTAGCGTCCGCTTCGAGAGCGGGAGGTCGTGGGTTCGATCCCCGGCCGCGTCATGCCAAAGACGTAAAAAATGGTACTAGTAGCTTCCTCGCTTGGCGCTCAGCATTGAGAGGATAGTGCTAGGACAGTCTGGTGTCAGTATAATGTGACTA
Organism: Mercenaria mercenaria; assembly: GCF_021730395.1. Classification (NCBI taxonomy): domain Eukaryota; kingdom Metazoa; phylum Mollusca; class Bivalvia; order Venerida; family Veneridae; genus Mercenaria; species Mercenaria mercenaria. Next base: position 4,493,860 of record NC_069377.1, on the reverse strand, counting down.
GGTAGGGTATCATGTCACGTGTCTACGGCGTGATATTCCAGTGAGGCAGCACTATAAAGTTGAGCATTGTGCTCACTGCTACAAGTAGACACCGTCGTTTATATGACTGAAAAATTGTTGAAAAAGACGTTAAACCCAAACACACACACAACACACACACACACACACACACACACACACACACACACACTTTAATGTATGTTCTCTGAAATTAACAAATAACTGGCTCAACTGAGACACCATACTTTAAAGTAAATTCAGTTTATTCACCACGAGGTTCAAAATGCATGGGAGTCTCGTGATAGTCAAGCCTTTAATTTCACATGGTTAAAGTGTAAACAAATAGTTAAATTTGCTTCGTTTTATTTCTCACGGAAAAGATCGGACGGTTTTTGATATTGGAATAATTTTAGAACATATATGCATTTAAAGTTGAAAGTTTATCGTTTTCTACAGGATGTAAAACTGAAACAAGTAAGCACTTTTACTTTTTCAGCAATGTCCCTCAGGTGAACTTTGACACTGTTTACAAAGAGAAACCAGTTTTGTGTCATCCTGAAATGCGTTGTTCGGCTGAAACTTATAGTTCCCGGAAAAGTTCTAAAATGGTTTATTTTGGGGATTTTTGTTTTATTTATGTATTCAACACAATGTGCAATATTTCCAGTTTTTGAAAATGATTGAAATTGAACTTTATTTTAGAAAAAGTTCCGATCTTTCAATAATATTTTGCCAGCGGATGCTTACAAATTTTAAGTGAAATGCCTTTCTTGTCCAAAGGTGGTGTGTAAAGCGAAAAGCTATCATTACACATTGCGTTTATTCTTTAAATGTAAAGGATCGGTAACAGATTAAGGAGATCGGGCAGTGCTAAACTATACTAAATGGATATCTCTAGCCGTGAATAAGGAGGCATATAAATTTCAGTAAGGAAATCTGAGGTAAAAGAACAATCATATATTTAATTCCTTGAAATAAACATGGCGGCGAAATATTTTAGAAAAACTGTGCACGTGTTTTGCGCATTAGAATGTTTAACGACATTTTCTTGAAAAAGTAACGCTCGTATGCACTATTTTGGCATTTCTTTGATTTGAAAATAAATATTTTATAGCAATTTAGGTTACATACGATACCGAAATTTTGCACCAAAAATCTTCACTCATTTTCTTCCAAAGCACTGTGGAGATAGGGTTCAGCGTAGCTTTCATGCTCGCAAGTTTACCTACAGATATATCTTTTCAACTTTTATCATATATTTTTTGTGTCCTTGCATTTTGAAAGCTGTTTCGAGGATTCTGATTTTTCACATGAATTTCTAATTTCAATTTGCGGAAGAACCTTAAACAGATCAATTGATTAAGTTGAATACATGTATGTTACCCTAAATTCAGTGTATCCAGGATACATTTTTTTAGAATTATGGTCCGTAAAGTAACAAATTACAAAATGTATCTTCATAAATGCCGTAACAACCTATACAAAATATATATATAAAAAGATTTCAAACATCAAATTACAAAATATTTCACGATATTTTCAGTATATTAAAAATTGTGGGTGAAAAGTCTAGGGTTTGTAAAATTGGGGGTGAAAAGTCTTGGGAGGAAATGTCTTGGGAGTGAAATGTCTAGGGGAGGAAAAGTCTTGGGGTGAAACGTCTGGAATTCACAAATTATGACCCTCATTTTCAGAAGTCAAGGGAAAACACTGGGGGCATAAAGAAAGAAACCCTTAACATCAAAATTCCTGGAATAAACACTGTGTAATAGATGATCACATAGATCTCCATTGACTCGGTTATAAGGAATATGAATTATGATAAATAGGCTTGCTCACAATCGTTTGTAACGTATCTACAGTCCAACCAACATAAAACAGCGAGACGGCGTCCATATTGATTTATACTTCCGGTTAAATCGATAGATTATAGGTCATGCAGTAGTAAATAAATTTGCTGTTTGTTCTATATAAAATTAGGCAGTGGCTAGTGAACCGTCACCGGTGCAGCAGACCCGAGGTCTAGTGCACCGTCACCGGTGCAGCAGACCTGAGGTCTAGTGCACCGTCATTTCTGTTATATATAAAATATAGCCTTTATGTAAAGTTTAATCAAAAGATACTTTCACCAGTAAATTGCAAGAACATAACTAAAAGAATGAAGTAAGATAAACCTCGACTTACCTGTTAATTTACCCTTTTACCTTAAAGCGCTGATCTCCGTTCTTCGGCAACAGTGGTATCCATCATTTACTAAGCTATTTCCGAATGACATAATGAATTTCATTGATCCCTTTTTTTTTTTTTTTTTGATTTTTATGAATACCGTATATCGTTATTTTTGTCAATTAATTTCATTCAAGTTGAATAAATAAGATTAATTATTGTCTGCATTTGGATATATATGTATGTATATCAAAACTGAAATTCGATCTTAATTTCAGATTTATTATGTCAGTGACAATTGACAATTAACTCTTCGTGAAACCTGAAACTCGGAAATGTTGACATCTTGCAAGCACATATTTTATAATGTACATTTACGGTGAAAACTGTTATGATTTCAATATTTGTTATATTCATTTCATTTCATTCATATTATTAATGAAAAAAGCTACATCTTACGAAATCTATGATAAAAACTGTGAAAAACAATAAAGATTAAATAAAAACAATAAATGGAGGTCTACAAATGTAGGCTTTGTTGGTAGCTTGTTAAAGTTATTTAGTAATTAGCTTGGGCGTGTTTGTCTTTTGTATCGGCAGCTATGATCACGAGATAGTGAATCTAAAATTAAGTTCGGATTTCAATTTTGATGTATCCAGATACAGACAATAACTAATCTTAAATGGACATAAATATACTAGTATGCTATTTATGAAAATTAAAAAATAATTATTTCTTTCAATGAAACTCATTCTGTCATAACTGAACGTTCTTCTTAAGAATAATTCCGCCATAATAAACTTTCTATTAATAGACCATATCTGATAGCGGCACAATGTTTTTAATCGGTATATCGGTAAATTGAAAGGTAATGTCAAGTTTTATTTAAATTAGAATCATCTTACTTCATTCTTTTAATAATGATCATACATATAACTGGTGACAATAAGTTATAATTCAAAGAAAAGCTATATTTTATATATAACAAAAATAGCTGTATTTTATATATAACAAAAATGACGGTGCACTAGACCTCAGGTCTGCTGCACCGGTGACGGTGCACTAGACCTCGTGTCTGCTGCACCGGTGACGGTTCACTAGCCACTGCCGCAAAATTAACCGTCTTCTGAGAGCTTAACACATAGCCAGGTCCATTTTAAAAAAAAGAATTACTAGCGTTTTGTTTTTAATTGACTTACTGGTATACAAAAAAAAGAAAAAAAAACACATAAACATCAAAAAATGTAGGGGTTGTGTATCTTTTAATGAAAAAAAAATTCCGGTAAGATGGCGACCATAGTACGCTGATTTTTATTTCGTTGTGGAAAACATGAACTTTAATTTAGATAATATGATTTGAAAATTCTTAAAAGCGGATAAGCTTGGAAAGTAAAGTGCTATGTGTGATTTAATGTAACATTTCAGTCGATATTTTGACATAATATAATGTAATAGCGGAATTTATTTCATAACCGGACTAAACAAAGACCAAACAAAGGAAGCCGCCATCTTGAAAATATCTGTGTTTTCTTACTAAAAAGTTTTTATACTAAGCGAGAACAGATCAGAATTCTTCATAATGGGTGACAAAAGTGACAATAATGGTTTTAGCACACCCGAAACCAGTAAAAAGCGGACAATTGACGAAACAGTAAGTCCTACTGATTGTCCTGCCGGTGAACATGTCAATGCCCCAGAGGCCGTCAGGCGGAAGGAATCGTTTCCTCCTTTGGCAGCGAATTCAGAAATGCAATGCATAAATCATGACCTCACAGATTTTGTTAAATCTGCAATATGTAGCCCTGAAGTCATGGAAGCTATCTGTGCTGCTGTAGTACCAAACTTATCTGTTATGTTCATAACTATGTTAAAACCTCTTAACGATAAAATGGATGCACAAAAAAGCCTATCCACTATGAGTGATAAACTTCTATCACAGAATAATGAAATCAAGCAGTTGAAAGCTCAAAACAGTAAATTACGTTCAGCTCTTGCGGATGCTGACCAAGACATTGATGCTTTAGAGTGCAGATTTGATGATATGGAACAGTACAGCAGGAGAACGTCATTAAGGTTCCACAATGTAAGTGTTAAATATAAACCTATACGTGATTCTAATATACAGACAATATCTGAATCCACAAGCAATGCCACTGGTAGTATTCAGACCTCTGATTCCATCCAACAAAAGGACGATCCTAGCAATTCCATCAATCATTTAGATTATGACAAAATTGTTGTTGATTTATGCAACAACGTGATGAATGTTAATCCTCCTATAACAGAAGCTGATATAGAAAGGTCACATCCAATAGGCGCTGCTCGAAATGGCCTTTCCTCTTGGGAGGAAATGTCTTGGGAGTGAAATGTCTAGGGGAGGAAAAGTCTTGGGGTGAAACGTCTGGAATTCACAAATTATGACCCTCATTTTCAGAAGTCAAGGGAAAACACTGAGGACATGACCAATCCTACTTTCGTGGCGGTACCATGGCGCGGAGCCCCGCCGACATATATCTCATGTCCCTCGTTCATACTTTGTAGCTGGGACGGAGTCCCATTAGAGGGTCTGGTTGGACAGCCCATTGTTAAACGATGCCAAAGAATGGGCCTCGGGGACTGTTTCTGGCAAAGTGTTCCATAGATGGAGTCCATTTCGCGAAAAGTACTTTACGTTTTCGAAATGGACTTTTATTTTCTTACTTGTGGTGGTATTAATTTCAATGATATCGGTAATTTCTGAAATAAATATGATAAACAAGAGATAAAGATACATGATGGTCACTTTCGACAATATATTCATCTTAATTATAACCGGAATATGAAAATTTGTTGCAACTGCACCCACGAAATGGATATTTTCTTGCAAAAATTCCGAGAAATGGACTCTTTATTTTCTTAGTTGTGTCTTTAATTTCAATGATATGGGTATTTTCTTAAATAAATATGAAAAATATGCGACAAACCTAAATGTTGGTCACTTTATTCTTATAATATATTTACTAACTAATCTATAATGGAAATGTTACAATTTAATGAAATAGCGCCTTATGAAATGGATATTTTTACTAAACTTTCACGAAATGGACTTTTATTTTCTTAGACGAGACTTTAATTTCAAATTTTAAGAAATCTGTATTTACTTATACAGATATGATAGATTTTATTTTCTTAGTCGTGACTTTATTAAGATGATTTCGGTATTTTATGGATACAATAGATGAGTGGTAAACCTACATATTTGTCACTTTTGATAAGACATCATCATGTTTGTCTTATTTATAGATGAAAATTTCCAGTTTATCCTGACCGCACCCTACGAAATGGATTTATTTTAGGTATGGCTTTTTACGTACGTATAATTAATTTATACCTTAAGTAAAAAAAAATACAGAATAATAAGAATAACTTGTAATGAATTGTTTCAAGGGTGTTTACCAATAAAAGATGCCCATATCAGGCCTAAGACCACAGTTATTTTTACTATATGTTCTATATAGGCACTGGACACTATAGCAATTTTGCATGCATTCCAACCCCTATAAAAATACCTGAACTCAACAGAACTATCCAAGAGAAAAAATTCCAGCCACAGTAAACATTGGGTTGACCGGCTCTTTTTTCCACCATTTTGAACCAAATCACATGCGTATGAAGAATACTCTCTAGATGGCCGCAAACAGGCAAAACAGGCCCTATCAAAAAGTCATGTTATGCATATTCTGACATTTTCATTCTGTCAAATTGTACATGTACCTACTATTTCATATCTCCTCTATTAAATCATGCCATTTATTGCAGGTCTTTCACTCAAAAATTCACCAATATTCACCATCAAACAGAGGAACTATTTTCCGCGTAACCACTTCCGTATTGTGGTCAACCAAGGGCAAATAACTGTGGTCTTGTGCCTATTTGCAAACTTTAAAGGTTGCGGTCCATCTCAGGAGAGGACTATTTGGGCCTCTTGTTTATCTTTAGAAAGACAGTGATGTTGCCGTTTTTTATAAATGTACAAAAATGTACACACATGATGACATTTATACGCAGGACAATTTTTCTTTTCGTTCGCGGGCAAATAACTGTGGTCTTGTGCCTATTTGCAAACTTTAAAGGTTGCGGTCCATCTCAGGAGAGGACTATTTAGGCCTCTTGTTTATCTTTAGAAAGACAGTGATGTTGCCGTTTTTTATAAATGTACAAAAATGTACACACATGATGACATTTATACGCAGGACAATTTTTCTTTTCGTTCGCGGGGTCCATGCTTTGTTCGTTTCGTCTTATGTGTTGGCTTTGTGTGCGTGTGTGTTGTTCGTTTTGTCCTTATGTGTTGGCTTTGTGTGTGTGTGTGTGTGTGTGTGGTGCACGCGTCTGTGCGCTGGGGGTTTCGTTTTGAGGAGTGTGGCATTCCCTGTTTGATATTTTTCTTTGTTTTTTTTATGTTATCTTAATAGCACCAAGTAACAGGTGTTGACTATAGATACATTTTACTATATCATTGTTGCAGAATAAAAACACTATTTTCCCATCATCTGTCAGGGTTTTAAAATTTGGTTCAACTTCTACAGCGTAATTAAAAGCTGAGTAAGTATCACAATACAACATAACATGTGCTTCATTTTCTACTGATGATGTACAAAATGGACATTTATTTTCAAATGGAAGATTTTCGTACAGCCCCGTGTCATTACGAAGTGGGGCCACAACACATCGAAATTTCGCATAAGCAATTTTATGTTTCTTAGTTATAAACATCCCTATATAAAGTTCATATTTGAATTGGCATATCATAGAAGAGTGTCCCTCTTGGAAATAGCCCTATTCCAAGTAGGGAAACTATTTTGAATGGTTAATGTCAAATATTTCTGTTAAGTTATGAATATGTGAGTAGTTATAACAGAATACATCAATTTTCCTAAATCAATTTGATGTTAAAATATTTATTCTTACTGAACTTCCTCTTATTTCCAATTTTATTTGAAAGTATCACTATCACTTAAAAAGAGCATATAGTGAATATCACTAATTTCATTTCCTTCCTTTAGAGGCCGCTTTAGGGGCAAATTAATATGTTTTCCAAAACATAAAAAATACCTGCACATTTTGGACTTAAATTGAATGAGGTAAGGACTTCTTGCTTCCATTTATGGTCATAGTTAATAAAAACAACAACAAAAAAGCATTGGATTTCTCAAGGCTCTCTTTAACTTACACGGTGTTAATTTGCAGGATTTTATATATCAACAGTGGACAATTCTGTCCAGGAATATGAAGTCATAACGTTTATAACTGTGTCATTGGAAAAAAGAACAACAGAGCAGAATAGAACATATAGCTTTATATTTCACCCAGCTGTTTAACGAAATGCAACTTAGCGGTATGAGAACAAGATGAAAGTGCATGAATTACATTTTACTTAAAACCGTGATTTGATGATAACAGACGCAACATTACGTATCTAAAGTACTTCTGCAGATGATACTACACAAAACAAACGTGCAAATGTGTTGTCGCTATTCTTGCATAAAACATGACACGATGCAGTGACTGAATGCATTGTTTTCACAAGAGATGACTGTACGATTCCGGTACAGTGTTTTGTTCTTAGAAATGGTCAAAATGTTTTAAATATCCATAACCGAGGCGCACAAATCAGCAACACCACAAAAAACAAGCATTGAAGGATTTGAAACGATCGTTTTCATTTCTCGTTATACCAAACATGACCATAGTTTTTCATATAAATAAAATATACGGTAAACAAGAACAAAATGTCAAAAATGATAATTAGCATACGAGATACTTTGAGTACGAACTGTTTTCAAGTGTTAACCTGCTTTCAATAATTTACATGGATTTTATGAGATTTTAAATAAAACATACCGATTGATATTTTCAAAAGTCATTGATATAATTGCTAAAAATAAGCAATCACATAAGTTACGTGCAATTATCGACGAACTTTTCCGACAAATTCGAAAGAGATTAAACAGTAAGCGGCGCAAGAATAAGAATTCGGCCCTGGCACAGCATTTAAGAAATAAAAATTATGTATTACAGCACGCCAACTGCCTTGTTAATACATGTTGTTTTTTTTTTCTCCCGGTAATACATGCCTGGATTCTGTGAAAAAACATAGATAGATAGATATATCTTTTATTCCACCATAGTATGAGAAGCATACAATTCACATCATAATAGTTATCTATAGATGTACAGCTGTTTTTCAATTAAAAAATTTACTGCAAGGTGTAGTACAATGTATGTAACATGTAAGTACACTGTCTATAATACGGTGTTCCGTGGTGCGATGGTACGATGGTGAAATGTCGATGTAATATCGCGTTTTCATCATCGTACCATCGCGTTTTCACCATCGTACCATCGTTGTTTCACCATCGTGCCATCGCGCCATCGCGTTTTCGTCATCGTACCATCGTGCATCGCGGCTTAGTATTAAAAAAAAAGTCACGATTGTCCAAACGGAACACCGTGCTATAACATATACAAACATATTATGGAGCAAAAAGGGTACATGAATAATTTTAAAAGAGACAATGTACTCGTTAAAGTTACGTTGGAAGTCAATAAAAGAATATTTTAGTTGAAGAGTTGTAAGTATTCACAAAATTTATTCAATAGTAAACCTTTACATCTATACTGCTAATGCATTTCTTAAAGGGAGATTCAAAAACCCACAGTAAACATACTATGCATTTCTCAATATTCCATTCCAAAATGTAAGAATTTCTTTATATCCTTTCATGGTTTTTACTGGAAGTTGAAGAAATTAGAGTAATTATTAATGGTTTTAAAGTTTAAAAAATAATTCTGCCACAGAATACCTGTTTCGTTTCAAGTCTCAGAAAGTATTTGCTTAAGAATTCCCCATGGAATATCTAAGAAATCTTGACTAATCCACACATGAGAGATTCCATGGGAATCTTAGAACTATTTAAGTTGATATGCCAAGTTATTGTTATTAGAATAGCATCCTGTCCGAGTATAAAATACACCATCAATCAATCCAAACCTGTAAAATTTTACATTTGTTGTCGAGCTAGGCGACCTGGGTGTTGTCAGCTATTTCCATCCAGTATCTTAACATTTTCATCCTCCTTGGTATTTCAAATGTAAAGCTCCCTGTTTCACATGCATGTAAATGATGTATGTTGAGCAATGTTTTTGGAGTTCTATACCAGTAACAATTTTATAGAGTGTGATTCCAATGTTTTCAAATGAATTTACCGTCTCTATTTTTGTATTGTATATATAGAAGTCGCACGTTGTATGATGACCTTTTAGAAATATCATTGCTAAGGTTTTTTGTCCTTATCTTAAACCCCCAAATCACGTTTAGTACTAGTACTGGTATTTTTGCCAAAAGTGCTTGTTAATCAGCACATAGGAAATTTCAATATAACACTATCGTCTTGAATTGTATATACATGTTTCAGCAGTTTTCAAATAACTTGTTAAAGTTTTATCAAAATGATCACATTGAGCACATTCAATAAAGAAATATTGGAAAATAATAAATAAATGCAAAGTGTACCACTTGCATGATCATACCAGTGTATCAGATGAGACCACTCATATCAAAAGTGCTTCAATATGTTCATTATTTAAATGTTATAATCATAAAAAATACAAAACTGAAAATTGTTAGAAAAATGAACAATATAAAAGCGATTCCGTCTACCATGTTACTGATATTTTTCCAGTTAACGCACATCTGGGTATCGCCATTTCCGTCCGCTTCTGAAGTCATTGTAACCAGCTGTTTGCCAATTCTTTCATTTGGAACCTCTTCCAAGTCAGTCAACGCAAACGACTGTTTTCTAGAGATAAGCACGTCTGATGTGTGTTTTGAGTCCTTTTTTTCTGGTTCTTTCCGGCATTGGACTGATTTATTTCGCTTTTCTTTCCTTTACCTTTGTCTTTGATAGGAGTAACTTTGGACTTGGACCGCTTACGCGCTAGGAATCGATACATGGATTGCAACCAGTGCGGAACATTTTCTCAAGTTTGACTGTACATGTTTAGTAGTTTACAGCACTTTTTAAAAAAACTTGTTAAAGTTTTCTTATAATGCTCACAACCTTGGGTACATTCAATAAAAAGTGCTGCAAAATAATAAACAAATGCAACAGTACCATTTACATGACCTAAACAGTGTATCAAATGAAACCACTTATAGATATCGAAAGTGCTTCAGTCTTCTTAATTATATCATTATTTAAATGTTATAATCATAAAAAATCCAAAGCTGAAAACTGAAAGCAAAATGAACAATACAAAAGCGATTCCGTCTACCATGTTACTGATATTTTTCCAATTAACGCACATCTGGAAATCGCCATTTTCTTCCGCCTCTGAAATCATTCTAACCAGTTGTTTTTCAATTCGTTCATTTGGAACCGCTTCCAAGTCAATTAGCGCGACTGATGGTTTTCTAGAGATATGCATATCTGTCAGGTATCTTGAATCCCTCCGTTCTGATCCTTTCCGGTTCATACATGTATTTCCATTTTCGGCCTTGGACTGATTTACTTCGTTTTTCTTTCCTTTAGCATTGTCTTTGATAGGGCGAATTTTGGACATTGATCGCTTACGCGCTAGGAGTAGATACATAGATTGCAGCCAGTGCGGAACATTTTCTGTTTCATTTCTATTGTATAATCGCAGGTTCAATATTGTAACCAGAGTAATAACGGAGCTGATCACAATGTCAAACATCAGTTTGTACGAGATAACTGGTACCGGTTCAGAGCTCTTTGGGAGGGTCTCACTCACAATTGTCATAAATACGGCTATAGATAACAAAACGGTGATACAGTAAGAAATTCTCTCTCCAGATTCTGGTAAAAGCAGAAACACGAATGCGTTTAGCAAACTAAGAAAAGTTAGGGGAAGAACTATTCTAACGATCACAAATCCGGCTTTTCTCTCCAGACAGACATGGAAATTTATTTGCATCCCTCCGGGTAAGACGTTTGCTTCCGATTTAGCAATTTTCCACGTTGAACTTTCAGTGTAATAGCTTAAATCGACTCGATCCCTTGCGGGATTAATTTTTACCTGCTCAGCAAAGTATCACCAAGCAGCAAACGATATGATGCATTCTTGGGTATCAAAGGGGTATCGAGATACATCCAAAGCGCAAGTACTTTTAATCAGGTCCCCGGGCCACCATGACGCATATCCGGTGTGATGAAAGGAAATTCTTTGCCATTTCTTGCCAAGGGTATCCGCTTCTTCCGCAGGGTTGATAAGAATCAGTTCAGGTACCCAAACGTCTTGATATGACGTCATCACAGTCTCTACCCCACCATATATTTCAGGATTCCAAACCATGTTTGCATCGTGCCATACCATCGTAAAAACTCCCATGACTGAAAATATTCCACGAATCTCATCAAGTTCTTGTATAGAAACAATTAAGAGGGTAGTATTTACATGGACAGCGTTTTGCTGATTTTCCACTGGTCTCACATTTTTATTGTAAACTTCCAAAAGGTAACGAAATAAAATGTTTGTGTCATTTATTGACGCACAATTGTTCTGTTCAAAATATGAAAACATAATCAGTATAGTGAAGAAATAATTTACTTTAAGATTTAATTCCATTCTCATAAATGAGCATTTAAAGATATGTTTCATTCACAGTGAATGATACTGCGGCAGATTTAAATGAATATTTCTCAAAGTCTGCACGCTTTATATTGCTTTACCCAGTTATACCACATTGATTTTTCTGTTTTATTTTAATTACACTGATCATGCGGTTCCTCGTCAGCTTTAATCAAATTGCTTGCATCCATTGTTTAATTTTCAGGATGATCTTACCTTTTATTCGCGCCGATCCTTTTTACTCGTAATGTTTATTTGTATAAATGATACGCATCTTCCTGACAATAATTTAATGATTCTTACTTTATTTGTTACATAAATTTGGTTGATCGAAAGCGGTCATATGACTATAATTTATACTGCGATAAAATGCCTTATACCACTGATGGACATTTATAAACAATTATTAAAACTACCCTTTCTGTTGGATGTGGCTTAATTTAACATACAAGGTTAGTTTTTTTGTGAACTATAACGATTTTTGGGACTATAACGATTTTGAAAAGAAACCGCATTCACTTCAAAGACAAGAAAATGGCACATACATTGAACGTAAATAAACCCCTGGCAAAATTAATGAAAACAATTATACTCATTGTGACATGAATCTTGTTTTTGATTAAAATTAAGATATTTTTTCTTTACAATCGAATTTCTTTCACGTTTGACAGATCAAGCCTGATTACGATTTGAATTTAACTTTCAATGACTTGTGTCGAAACACACAGTGAAGTGCATATACCGAGACATACTATTAATTGCAAACACCTTTCATTTAGGAAGAGGTCTCTTTGGACTAACTGCGATAGGTAAGCTGATTCTTAGCTTGCCAATTGCTTGTTGTACAGGCAACAAGGTTAAAAAACAACAACATGGTATTCGAAGGCTTCGGTACTTTTCGTTCTTTTCAAACAAAATGAAACAATACAAAATCATTACACCGTCGAGACGGGCCGGAACACATTGCACTGATTGCGAGATGTTTTAGTTTTTAGAGTGGAAGCACAAAGTAATTACGTAGGACTTATCAAAATGTAACGGTCAAAACAAAGTTAGTCGTCTTGAATTTTATGGAACATCCAGGAGTTCAATTATGGAAATTGCAATAATAAATGTTTCTCTTATTTTCTCATTCCGCTGTCATTCAACTACAAATCACTGTTTGGGATTTATCATTTTCTAAATAACAATGGAATGAGTCTGTGAGACCTGTGGGCGTTATAGGTAATTTCAAACTCCAATGACAAATCGGCCTTGAAATATTGAATAAAGAGTAGGCGTACTCTGACAGGGTCAATTTTTAGCACACGCAAAGTACCATTAATGGCTTTGATTTATTGACTTGCTTTGATTTTTTTTTACAAAAGTCATACAACTAGAGGCAATTCTATGCACCTTTTTGTCAAATAAGGCTGATCAATTAACAAGTCTGGAGTTCATTACGAATGGCATCATATAAGCACATGTGTTATTTTCATCTTTTAAGAAAATACTTTAAACTTGTTATGATTGGTCATTCCATCGGTGACCTGGGAAAATATGCAGAAGACGATGGGCGAAAGGCAGGATCCCACTAACTACACTTAACAAATATTCTGATGGAATACCCGATGTTCTGGCGATATCTTTTATATTTCTGAAAGTAAATGTATGTACTTTCTCGCGTGTTAGAACAATATCGAAGACATTGTTAACTTATCGAAATACATGTACATGTATACCAAAATCGAGATACGCATTGAAATAATTATCATGTTCCAATCATTTCTAAATAAATAACAAATATATCCATAAATTGTTTACTTTTATTAAACGCGCCGGGAACTTTCATTAACGTATACTCAAATTTCACAGAAAGTTTAATTTGTTTCCATGCTAGAGAAGATAAAAGGTATGGGCAGATTTCCCGGAAGCACAGATCACCACTAGCAATTGAAAGAAACCACTTTTGCAAATTTTACATATTCATGTAATGCCCTCTTTACTGATTTTTGTGTAAATGTTGGAAGAAAACCAAGTTCTACCACCTTCTTGTTGCTGGCCATACATTTCATGTGCATTTAATGACAAATAACCGAGCATGATTCTTGCAAGCTCTAATTACAATTTTGAAATTTTATGGCCAGTCGAATTTCAAAACAAAACAAAAACAATTTCACACAGCACGACAAAATTTGACAGACGTGTGGCCCCCTTTCCCTGAATCCCCACAAATTGGCAAAGTGCAAAATAATCTCTATAATTTCATCCTATCTGCTTTTAAATTTTTAACATTACTAACTATTAGTTTCTTCCTGCACAAAAACCATACTTGTACATGTTGTCGAATCTTATGCATTTAAGGTTTTTAAGGTGTTAGGTTTTTGCACCTATTTTTTTATCACATTGCTATGGTTCTCCTGGGTGGATTGAGTAGTTTGGGAGGCCTAGCACTCTATCACTTTTACTAACCCCCACGCATGGCCATTATATTCTGTCAGGAATGTTTGCCATTCCTATAAAAGAAGAAAAAGAAGAAGAAGCGCAGACCTGTGGAGTGATGTTATATTTGGTATACCACAAGGCTCTATCTAATTACCAATGCTGTTTATACTGTGCATTCCTGTACGAAAATTAAAATCTACGTTTTTTTTTTGTTTTTATTTCGTAGGAGACACATTTATATGTCATATAGCGACTTTCCAGCTTTTCATGGTAGCTCCTCCTAGCATAAGTCCAGGCACGGGCAGACACCTGGGTAGAACCATCGACCTTCCGCAAGTCAGCTGGATGTCTTCATTACATGAATGAATTGCATACGCCAAGCGAGGTTTTGAGCCCGCATCTACGAAGGGCAAGTGATTCGTAGTCAGCGACCTTAACTCGGCTACGGAGGCTCCCTGTTCATAAATGATTGGCCAGTTGAAGTGGGTCCGATATATCAGTTATTCACTATAAATTTTACAAATATACCGAGATACTGATACAGACCAGCAGGGTCATTTAAACTGCCAAAGGCGCAAAGAACTAGTTTTAAAAAATGTAAAGTTGGTTTCTGTAATGGAAGAGTCACCATCACTGGATTACAGTTTTAAGGGATTTGAGAGAAACAAAATATTTAAAATTCTGCAAAACATTGACGACGTGGACATTAACATGTTATTCACGTTCCCTAAGCAAAATGATCCTAGAAATCGCAATATAAATCCGTAAAACTTCGTGAGAGAAAATCTAAATAGATTGATCTCATTTTCACACAGAACAATCACGGTATGGCATAATCTCTTAGAATATATCGTGCATGCGTATCTAAAAACAAACTAGAATAATTTAGGACATAAGCGTTTTATTGTATCAGAAGCTGTCTTAGTCTTGTAAATACAAGAAACAGAATGTGAAAAAAGGCATCCAGATGCTAAAAAGTCCGCAAAAACAACAGGTAGACAACAGTTAAGTTAATTGTGATGCACAAATCAAATCAATCTAGATTAATTTCTAAGTATAATCACATGTATCTGCAAAAGTAGGGTATTGATGTTGTGTAGCGTAACACAAACACAAACACGACACAAAACGAGTCTATACATTTTTGATGTTTATTTACACGGTGGAATATTTCGTACATACTTTCATAATTTATTTTGTAACTTCTTAAGTCTTAACAAATGTCATATCTAAAGCCTAACTTAATCTTAGTATCTATGAGACCCATTTCCTAGGTCTCATGCACCTGGTCTCTTCTAGACCCTTCTGACTTCGTCTCCCAGAGATATCTAAAACAGCCAAATATATAGCATTCTCTAACATCATATATATGTACTATCTGACAATTTGACGTATAAAACGTGAGGGTTTGAATATAATAAACAATTACATTAATGCATCAACAATATATCAACTTGACAGGTGTGTAGCTGGTTTACAAACAATTATTTTACACTCGTTACCCAACGAAAGAAAAAAAATGAATTGCAAATTTATTTTTTTCAGACTTGAAGTACTATCTATCGCCTTACAATATGACATGTAGAATGATATTTAATATGATCAAGAACATTAGAATACAATCTGGAGTAAGAATATTAAAAAAACAGTGTTAAAGAAAAAATCTTAAGTCATTTATGCAATTAATGTAAACAAGAACAAAGGAGAATAGAATTTTAAACTAAACAACTTTCACAATTCATAGAAAGTCTTTTTTATTTTATATCGGCCTTTGTAGTGGCACTTCTCCTTTCTTCCTCCAAGACTTTTTCTTTAACCCGTGTTACATCCATATTTCACAAAACCAATATCTGAAAAAAATAAAGCAAAACACATGTGAGCATCATTTAGAATATATGCTATATAAGAGTTAGGAAAAAGATAACAATTTCGTTTAATAACATTGCTAAATTGCAAGTAATTATTGTCGCGTGTAAAAACATTTATCATGATATTTAAATTTCACATATTTATACAAAGATTTTATTCAGCATATTAATCTTACTTTTGAATATTTTGATATTTGACTACAAATCTTAAATAAATAGTAAAATCGATATGTAATGACCAAAATGTATGAATTATGTATTGATAAGTAGAAAGAGAGAGAAGATAATTAGTTTTTTAGTGTTCTGTAATTTTCCAGCTGGACCATTTTCTTCGCCAAACTCCACAGGCTCACAGCTTGCAGTCCACTCCGCCATTGTCGCTTGGTTTCGCCATCGATCCTTCTACACATTTGTCCCTTGGTTCCAACATTCTTCTACAGCGTAGCGCATCATCATCAATCTCTGTAGCTAAGAATCTCCTGTCATAGGCCGTAACGTTGTACCGCACTCTCCAAGTTTATGATGTTCATCCATCTAATTTCATTTGCTAACTTCTGAAATGTTCTAGAGTTCTCCAAGTTATAATATTACTGTTTCATTAACGTTATGTCCAATATTTCAGATGACCACCGAAAATACACTTCATGTTATTATATTGTTCCCATTTGTCATAAATGACAGATGAAATCAAAACTGCATGTTTACAAATTGTCATAATACACAATACAATGTCATCATTTTGCTTTGACAGGTACTTCCCAATATGTACCGTTACACGTTATTAGTCTCCCTTTGGCTATTATATAATGACAGTCCACAATATGACAAGACTTATAATGTTGACTTGAAATACACTTTTTCCCAGGTTAATTTGACAGTTTAATGGTATTTTCCCAGCCTGTTCGTAGTCTCCTTTTTAAGTGATCTGTACTTCACATAAACCGTTATGTTACCGAAAACCTTACTTCTTTGTACTTTTTAGCAAGCTATGTCCTACGTTTTACATTATTCAAAAAATTAAAGATATCAGCCAAGATATGTTCCAAACAAAAAGAAAAATATGTTCTAATATAAAAAATACTAATATATTGCATTTATATATTTAAGAATGCATGTGAAAGCTATAATAACTTTACAAAATAAAGCGCCTAGTAATACCTAAATACAAACAGAAATACATACAAAACCAACACCAATATATAACAGAATAACTGGTCATGATTTCTTGCCTTCTATTTACAAAAAAATGTGACCTTTCTCGATGATCCTACAGAAATATTATGTCGTCCGCGAGAAAATATAAATTTTCCTACAGAATACCCTGCTTAAAAACCATGAAAGGTAACCTAAAAGTAACAGCACGTTCGACTGTTTTTGCAACTCTTTGGCAAAAATACTACATCAGGTCTCATAAAACAAAAAGCTATTGCGCTTAAAATATCCGGTACACACACGTACCTCATAATGCAATATATGCATCGATTTCACGCTATGATAGTAAGACTCCGATTTAAGATTTCGGAAGACAATATCTGTGTCTGTATAATAGTATACATCTTACAAACAACTGGGATCACAACTTCGAGTCTCACAAACACAATATCAAGTAACTCTTAGTATCTCACAATATATATATATATATATATATATATATATTCGACCTTACTGGAATCCACATGTTCCAGCGACAATATCAAGTCATTTTTACGTAATAAACATATTCTTGTGTCATATCAGGCTTCAAAATATTTCCAGCACAACAGACCAGACCAACCTTTTAATTTACTGAGACCCGAAGTAACCAAAAATAACCATGTAAACATAACCCAGCCATGCATTTTCACGCATGAATCATCTTAAACATGAATTTCGCATATATAACTAGTTTTCAGCCATTACGAGTGTGGGATAATGGGGTTTTCTACCAAATAATTTGGGATTAAATTATGATTAAATACGATTTTCTCTGTTCTAACTAAAATTATTAACATTGTGTATTGTACAAAAGAAAAATATAATTTGATGTTGTTACCCTATTGACAGGTGAAATATCCCTGGGCCTTTTGTCTATCATAATTAAGTTGTAGATATGTCGGAGATAGGGAATGGACAAAGTTATGACTTCAAGTTATATGTTACCTTGACAGATTAATGTCAGAAAGCGACTAGCTACATGGGCCTGGTATCACGGACCTGTCATTAGAGTAGCCATTGACATATACCCTAATTAGTTTTCCCTCTATATAAGAAACGTCAAAATGTTTGTAAGTTAGTTAGCCTTAGACTGCCACTGTGGTACTAAATAAACTATACTTAAAACGTTAAACTTGTGTTGTTACGTGTCACATCTTTTTGTGGAGCCGAGGACAAGGATCAGAACCGAAGTACTTCAGAAGATTGGTGAGTGTTGATTTTATTCCTTTGTACTAAGTATTGTTAAAGATGGCAGATCAAGAAATTGCTCAAATCTTTCAAAACCTAGGGGAACAGTTACGAAATGTCTCTTCAATATTGGGAACACAGGGTACGGCACAGGTTGTACATACTTTTGATGGGGATCCAAAAAAATTTAGATATTGGATGAAAAGCATAGAAAAATACGGGGTTTTGACTAGGCTAGATGGGGAAAAACTAAAGTTAGTTGCGTATCAATCCAGCAGTGGCGCTGTTAGTGATTATATTCAAAGATATCTTCGCGAAAATCCTGGGGAAACATGGGCAGATCTTAAACAAGAATTAACCACCCGTTTTGCAGATATTCAGGATTCACAACATGCTTTTAGTCTCCTTAGAAATATAAAACAATCTCCTGGCGAAAGTGTTCAAATTTTTGCAGAAAGACTACTCTCGCTGGCCGAAGAAGCATTTACTGATCATCAGGGTGACAATGCTATTTTAGAAAGACAGTTAGTGGGATTTTTTATTGACGGGTAACTACATGATTTTTTAAAAATGAAAGGTAACCTAAAAGTAGCAGCACGTTCGACTGTTTTTGCAACTCTTTGACAAAAATACTACATCAGGTCTCATAAAACAAAAAGCTATTGCGCTTAAAATATCCGGTACACACACGTACCTCATAATGCAATATATGCATCGATTTCACGCTATGATAGTAAGACTCCGATTTAAGATTTCGGAAGACAGTATCTGTGTCTGTATAATAGTATACATCTTACAAACAACTGGGATCACAACTTCCAGTCTCACAAACACAATATCAAGTAACTCTTAGTATCTCACAATATATATATATTCGACCTTACTGGAATCCACATGTTCCAGCGACAATATCAAGTCATTTTACGTAATAAACATATTCTTGTGTCATATCAGGCTTCAAAATATTTCCAGCACAACAGACCAGACCAACCTTTTAATTTACTGAGACCCGAAGTAACCAAAAATAACCATGTAAACATAACCCAGCCATGCATTTTCACGCATGAATCATCTTGAACATGAATTTCGCATATCTAACTAGTTTTCAGCCATTCCTTGTATTTTCACATATATTCGTGATGAAATATTACCCATAACCTCAACAGAAACTATTTACAAGTCATTTTGCGCATATCTATGACTACAGACAAGTTTCATAGGACAATCCATCTTCCTTCATTTAAACAATTTGTCAATGCGGGAATGCTTAAAACTGTTTAAATGTGGCCATAAGGGAAACAAATATCATATGGAACGAGTAAAATAAACATAATATGACAAGTACAATTTTTGAAAAACAAATATTTTCACATTTGTATTTCTTAATTCAGTCTCTTGAGTATTTTCCTCAATGCATTGTTCCTTATTGTTTTTACGTTGTTTTTTTTTTCTATTATTTTACTTTTTTTAAGAATTTTGTATATTATGAGTTAGGTTTTATCATTTTATAAATTAACATTTCTTTTCGTGTCCAACAACTAATCTTAAAATGAATTTATCTTGAAATTTTGTTCAAAAATAGAAACAAAAATTTAACTAAAAAAAAAAAGACTAGCTTGCAAAATTGCACTAGAAGATAGGTAAAATGGCAACTCACAGTTTCTCTCCTTCCGGCTTGGCAGCGTGTCGTCGTCGTCGGAGTACTTCGCTTGGCAATGTCGCAACAACCCATCTTGAAATTCGACATCCTGGTCACGGCACCAAAAATTGATAGAGGTTGTGTAGCGTAACACAAACACAAACACGACACAAAACGAGTCTATACATTTTTGATGTTTATTTACACGGTGGAATATTTCGTACATACTTTCATAATTTATTTTGTAACTTCTTAAGTCTTAACAAATGTCATATCTAAAGCCTAACTTAATCTTAGTATCTATGAGACCCATTTCCTAGGTCTCATGCACCTGGTCTCTTCTAGACCCTTCTGACTTCGTCTCCCAGAGATATCTAAAACAGCCAAATATATAGCATTCTCTAACATCATATATAAGTACTATCTGACAATTTGACGTATAAAACGTGAGGGTTGAATATAATAAACAATTACATTAATGCATCAACAATATATCAACTTGACAGGTGTGTAGCTGGTTTACAAACAATTATTTTACACTTGGCCCCCTGGGCAATTCGAGAGTCATGGAAATAGTTTCATATTATAGAGGATATTTGTTTGCTTTAGTGTAATATCAAAATATATTTCACCGAGTGAACACTATAATGCAATATGTAAATTATGGTGTTACTGAAGAGAGACCGGTTGGTGAGCCGCCGCTAGTTAAATAATGGTTGCCAATTAACTACCTGCCTGGAGCCTGGCATTAACAAATAGGAATTGGGAAGTATATGTGTATGTAGGTGTCTCATTACTCAACTTGGCTGGCCCTTTAAATATATGTCAGCTGGTTAATGTGAAGAAGTTTTTTTTAAGTGTTTTCTTTTTGTTTTTCTTTTAGCTCTGTTAATCGGTAAAAAGGACCAAGCTAAACCACATGTTTAAGTTTGGTGAAGATCCATCACTTTGTTTATGAGCAGAAGTTGTTTAAAGGTTTTTTATTCTTATATATTTCAGTCCCAGAAGAACCATTTGAATGCTCTTGACAGAGTCTTAACAAGGATGTAACAGCGCAAGTTTGGTGAAGACCCACCCTTTTGTTAGGGATTTAGGTGTGAAACCATTTGAAACTAGAGCTATCACTGAAGGTGATGAATGTACCCCCCCCCCCCCCACTGACACAGTACATTGCAATATG
This sequence comes from Mercenaria mercenaria, assembly GCF_021730395.1. Classification (NCBI taxonomy): domain Eukaryota; kingdom Metazoa; phylum Mollusca; class Bivalvia; order Venerida; family Veneridae; genus Mercenaria; species Mercenaria mercenaria. The sequence continues at coordinate 4,472,567 of NC_069377.1, read as the reverse complement.
ACGAACACAAGATTGCATAAGTATGTGGACTGTATGTATATAGACTCTATTTATATAGTATAGTAACAAAAAACAAAGCCCCATAACTCTGCAGAATATTTTTCTGAAAGCACCTAACATGCACCATGCACAAGTAAGGCTGGTACTGATCACTTGTGTGAAGTTTCATTAAATTGTGTGCAATGGTTCGGGAGATATATAGGCGCGCACAACATTGCATATACATACTGTATGTATATAGCATAGTAACAAAAAAAGAAAAGTCCCATAACTCTGCAAAATATTTTTCTGAAAGCACCTTACATGCACCATGCACAAGTGAGGTTGGTACTGATCACGTGTGTGAAGTTTCATTAAATCGTGTGCATGGGTTCAGAAGATTATGCGAGCACAAGATTGCATATGCAGACTGTATGTATATAGTATAGTAACAAAAAACAAAGTCCCGTAACTCTGCAAACTTTTTTTTCTGAAAGAACCTAACATGCACCATGCACAACTACTGTTGTTACTGATCACTTGTGTGAAGTTTTATTAAATTGTGTCAAGGGGATGAGGAGAGTTGGTGCGCACAAGATTGTGTCTATGGACGGACGGACAGACAGACGAACAGACTAGTATACACCCTTAAATTACAACTTCGTTGTTTGGGGTACAAAAATATGAGAGGACATTACAAGAATGCTACAGACAACTTGCAGTTCAGATCAATCAAATGTTTCATGAGAAGCAGTCGTTTAAAGTTTTTTTTCTATTTCTGGCTCTGGCAGCATCCAAATGGGGTTAGGATAAACCACATGAATAAATTTGAGGGAGGCCCATACAAAGATGCCACAGAGCAAGTTTGTTGAAGATCCATGGAGTGGTTCGTGAGAAGTCATTTATAGGTTGTTTTCTTTAAGCTATGAAGAGTCCTACAAGGGACCAACTACATTTTTGAGTGATGTTTCAGACAAAAGTCGATGAATATCCTTCAGGTGTTTTTACTTCTGGCGACCCCTATAAAGGGTTAAGCAGAACCATTTGAACACATCTGAGCCAGAGTCTTAGATGGATTCTTGAGATGATGATCCATCCCGAGGTTCTCAAATCGTCTGGCACGTGTTGACACGGTGAGCTTTTGTGATTACCCTTCGTCCACAATTTCTTGTGAAAACGATAGAGGCCACATTTTGCAATCAACTTTAATCAAACTTGCACACAACTTGTATTGGCATAATATCTCGGTTCCTTTCGAAAACTGGCCAGATACCATCATTGGTTCCAGAGTTGTGGCCCATCAAAGGGCCAAAATTTATTTTGGCTTGTGAGCACGATAGAGGCCACATTTTGCAATTGATTTGAATTAAATCAAACTTGCAAACAACTTGTATTGGCGTAATATCTCAGTTCCTTTCGAAAACTGGCCAGATCCCATCATTGGTTCCAAAGTTATGGCCCCTTAAAGGGTCAAAATTTGCTATTTTGGCTTTTGCAGCCATATAGAGACTTCATTTATGGTTTGATTTCACACAAACTTGCAAAATATCTTTAATCCATGATGAATCCGTCAGATCAAATCATAGGTTTTGTAGTTACGGTCCCTGAATGATCCCTGAAAAAAAAAAAAAGAGTCAAAAATATGTTAACTTTTACCTTGTGAACAGGATAGTAGTGACATTTTACATTCGATTTTAATCACACTTATACAAAACTTGTCACAATAAGATCTCGGTTCCTGTCGAAATCCGGCTAGATTCCGTCATAGGTTCTAGAGTTACTGGGCAAGATTTTCTATTTCGGCCCTTTCAGCCATATAGAGGTTTCATTTATGCTTTGATATGACACAGACTTGCACAGAATGTTTATCTCAATGATCTCTAGACCCAGATAGAAACTAGGTCATGTGGGGTCAAAAACTGGGTCAACAGGTCAAATCAAAGGAAAAACTTGTTAACACCCTAGAGGCCACATTTATGATCCTATCTTCATGAAACTTTTCTGAATGTTTATCTTAATGGTTCTTATGCAAAGTTCAAAAGTGTGTCATATAGGGTCGAAAACTAGGTCATCTGGTCAAATCAAAGGAAAAACTTGTTAGCGCTGTAGAGGCCATACAACACTGTCGAGGCCACATTTATGACCCTATCTTCATGAAACTTGGTCAGAATGTTTATCTTGACGACTCCTAGGCCAGGTTTGAAACTGGATTATCTTGGGTCATAAACTAGGTCAGCTTCTCAAGTCAAGGGAAAAGCTTGTTAACACTCTGGGGGCCATATTTTTTACCCTATCTTCATGCAGCTTGGTCGGAGTGTTTATCTAGATGATTCCTAGGCCAAGTTCGAAACTGGGTCATGTGGGGTTAAAAACTAAGTTACCACTCAAATCAGAGGAAAAGCTTATTAACACTGTAGAGGCCATATTTATGACCCTATCTTCATGAAACTTGGTAAGAATGTTTATATTGATGATTCCAATGCTAAGTTACAGGAAAGCGATATAGGGTAATCATGACCCTCTTGTTTCTATTTTAAGCTTTGGCGACCCCTAAAAGGGACAGGGCTGATCCACTTGAGCAAATATGATAAAGTACCAGGATGCTACTCATAAAGTTTGGTGAAGATCCAGCAAGTGGTTGATGAGTTGTTTGAAGTTTTTAAGCTCTGGTGGCCTTTTAGGTTAGATACCATCTGCACAAAATTGAAACCAAATTTGGCGAATACCCATTAAGTGGTTCCAGAGTGGTTTCCTGAGGAGTCGTTTAAATAAGAGGAAGTCACAATGACTAGTCTCATTCAAATCAACAGGAGATAACATCCTTAAATCAAAATCTATATAATTTTTTGTTGGGTTTAACATCACACCAACACAATTATTGGTCATACGGCGACTTCCAATATTTTGATGGCAGAGGATATTTATTTCTTTGGGTTTTACGGCGCACCGACACAGTATAGGTTATATGGCGCCAAACAGGACTACAAATTTTGGTTCCACATCTCATTTACATCGAAATGATGGCACAGGAAGATCCCAAGTGTCCCATCGGGTATTATTTCATCAAAGGCGGGCTACTGGGTAGAACTATTGACCTTACTTAAACCAGCCTGATGGCTTCCCTCCAAAAATCTATAAACTGGCTTATTAATTATAAACCTCAAATCTACCATATGTTCAGAAGATAAAACTCAATTATGGCTAATGACACGTATTTCACTATTGGTTTAAGTAATCCACCTCAAAACTAAAACGTTAACATTTTAAATAAAAACAAGCAATAACTTTCTTTTAAAATTTTATGACAAAATCAAGTTTTACATCACTAATAAAAGGTACAGCATTGTTATACTATAATCACAACTTTGTAAAAGTAATATTTACAATTGCAATATTTTGTTTTAAAACGCGAGATAAGAACAAGAAACAACATGCATTTAATTTTTAAGTGTACCTTTTCCACTATCCTATTTAGTGCCTACCTTGGCCTACACACACATTATTTGTTTTGTGGAATGGAAGGTTTTTTTTCTTCGTTTTCATTACTCTAAGGCTGTGAACTCAAGATATATATCAGGCTCAACCTTCAATAAAATATTTTATCATCAGATAGTGAATAACTGTAGAAAATCCTTATCAAGTGTATTCAACTAGACTAAATATAAGAACAGACTATGTAGAACTGCTTTCACAGTTTTACATTTAGCAACAGAAGTAATTTGTTTAAAAAACTGCCAGTTTTTTTTTTGTGGTTGTACAAATTCATTGTCATACTCTGGCTATGTAAACACTATTGTGTACTATTTTTAATCCAACACCCAATACTGCTTATACACACAAGCATGTTATTTCTTGTTTACATACATGTATGTTTTGTAATAAATGTTTTTGTTGTTTTTGTTTTCTAAAATAAAATTTGGGCAATTTGGACCCCTATAATTTGACATCGTTTTCCACTTTCCTTTTGGTCAATCTCTTGGTCAATTTAACTTTCAGTCTGGCTTGTGGCTTACTTATTTCATCCAATCTCTTTCACAATGTTTTCATCCCTTATCCCTTACACTCACTTTCATGTTTCCGATAACAACAACTCTGCATGGCACACAAAGTAATGGATGTCAAATGCTGAAAATTTAAACTTTAAAGGCACTGACCTCAAAATGAACTGTCTTTAAAATTGAAGTTTGGTCAGAATATGAGTTTTTGCTATTGAACTACCTTAAAAATAGCAAATCAAGAAAAAAAACAGATGCCCGAGTTGGAAATCGAACCAGGTCCATCGCGGCAATCAAAACTTTCCCAGGTTCTGGACCAATACATCAAGGAGCAGTATGTATTTAACAGTCGTTAAATATAAAAATATAAATATTTATAATCAAGGCAGTTTACCTCGAGTAACCCGTTTTTCAATTTTGAATGTTTAATATAGTAAAAACAACTAATTCTCATGTGTTTCCATTACATATAATCTGTAAGTAATTAAGTTTCTAAGCTATCTTAAGAAATAAAGCATTAATTTCCCAATACCTAGAAACTTTTGTTGTTGTACCCTCTGAAGGTCAGTGCCTTTAAAGTGGAACTTTGCTTATAATAACCTTCCTGTCAATCAGATGTGATTGTAAACCACATTTTGGAAACATTTACTATAGTTTATAAAATTTTTCATTACATGAAAACTCAAAATAATATAAACAAGATAATATTAAGATTTTAAAAGAGTTGTCTTCTAAAATAAAGTAAAACGTATTGCCATTTTTTCTTTAAAAAAGAACTATCATGAAATTTGTAACATGGTTAAGACTTTTATCTCTGTGACATATTTCAATACCACATAATTAAAACACTAGCAACACATATTCATACTAGTACATAAACATCAGACACTGACATACGAGTTAACATTTTTAATTTTCAAAGCATATATTGCATATTAAAAAGACAAACATACATATATCTAGTATTATATCTGAACACAATTTTGCATTTGTAATAATATCGATTAACATTTTAATGCTAGGAAAGGAACACTTTGAGCCGCTCCATGAGAAAACCAACATAGTGCATTTGCGACCAGCATGGATCCAGACTAACCTGGGCATCCACACAGTCTGCTCAGGATCCATGCTGTTCACTATATGGTTTCTCTAATTGCAATAGGCTTTGAAAGCGAACAGCATGGATCCTGACCAGACTGTGTGGATGCTCAGGCTGGTTTGGATCCATGCTGGTCGCAAATGCACTATGTTGGTTTTCTCATTGTGCAGCTCATTTATTAAAGTTTAGAGCAACAATGTTTTAAAATTGGAGAGATCCTAAGCAAATGATAAAGTTAAGTAGCATATAATAGCTCACTAAACTTTATATGCCTAACTCTATGACAAGACAGATGTCTTCTATAAACAAGTAAAATAAAACATAACATTTGAATTTCGTAACTGAATGCCGCTCAGCAAAAAATTAGTGCTTTGCAAACAGGCAAGGATCCAGAGAAATGCACATCTATGAAGTTCATTTATCAATTTCAACAACTGATAAGTTAACAGTATGGATCCAGATCAGACCAAACAATGAATCTGGATCCATACTAGATACAAAGCCCTAACATTGGTTTTTGCACAGGAACACTCAACTGCTTTACACATTTCAATTTGTCTGATGTGAAAAATTCAAAATACAAATGTACAGCAATTTTATTAAAATTCCTGTGTAAACGATTGTAAAACACTTGCAAAATCTATTTTTGAAGCTAAAACCACCATTCCAAGATTCTAAATTGGATAATGTTGAGCAAAAGCGAAGTATACTAAAGACTGTCTTTCCAAATTAAGAAATTTAACAAGACTTTCCAATAAAAGTAAAACTAAGGTATGAATGGTTTTTGTGGTGAAGATGAATCCGATAAATTTCCTGCTGATAAATGAATGAGGCATATCAGGTAAATACACTAGTACACTGAATTTTAATGACAGATCATCACCAAAGCAATAAAAATGTAGTAAACTTCTCCTTAATCACTATGCACTTTACTAATTTTCATACTGATGTGACAAGAGAAATGTAAGTTGATGACAAATGATATACAAGAGGGTCATGATGACCCTGAATCACTCACCTGAGTAATACAAGCCACATGTTTAAAATGGCACACTGATGCTAAACTATTAGAAAGTAGGTCAGTAGGTCACATTCATGGTCACTGAAAGTCAGTTTTATGATCGGTGTGTAAAACTGTACATGCCATCCAAATTTCAAGGCTGTCATCTTAAAAAACAAGAAAGTAGGTCAGTAGGTAAAGGTCACAGTCAAGTGACCCTTAATCGATTGGGGTCATCAGGTAATTATAATTAAGTCTAGGAAATATGATCTGATAATTTTTGAAGTATATGCACATGTATTCCTATGTAACTCATATAACAAGTGACCCCTGGGGAAGGCCTCTTTCTACCCAAGGGGCATAATTTGAACAATCTTGTTAGAGATCCACTAGGCAATGCTACATACAAAATATCAAAGGTCTAGGCCTTGAACTTAAAGACAAGAAGATTTGTATTTTTCCTCTATATAATTCTATGTTAAATTTGGGACCCCGAGGGCAGGGCCTCTATTCATCCCAGGGGCATAATTTGAACAATTCTGGTAGAGGACCACAAGGCAATGCAACATACCAAATATCAAAAGCCAAGGCCTTCCAGTTTCAGGCAAGAAGATTTTTAAAGTTTTCCCTATGTAAGTCTATGTAAAACTTGAGACCCTCCAGGGCAGGGCCTCTTTTTACCCCAGGGTTATAATTTGAACAATTCTGGTAAAGGACCACAATGCAATGCTACATACCAAATATCAAAGGCCTAGGTCTTGTGATTTTAGACAAGAAGATTTTGTGGTTTTAGACAAGAAGTTTTTTTTCCTATATATATATCTATGTAAAACTTGCGACTCCCAGGGCAGGGACTCTTTTCACCCCAGGGGCACAATTTGAACAAATTTCATAGAGGACCATTAGATGATGTCACAAGCCAAATATCAAAGCTCTACGCCTTGCGGTTTTGAACAAAAAGATTTTTAAAGTTTTTCCTTTCGGTTGTCATGGCAACCAGAATTCTGCATGGAATTCAATTCTTTGAATATTTTGGAAGGGGGCCACCCAAGGATCATTCCTGTGAAGTTTGGTGTAATTTTGCCCAGTGATTTTCAAGAAGATTTTTTTAGAAATTGTTGACGGACGCACACCGCACGACAGACATTGGGCAGTCACAAAAGCTCACCATGAGCCTTTGGCTCAGGTGAGATAAAAAATGTAATATAGCAACAAAAGGAATGTATCATTTGGCAAAGAATCTATTAACTGTGGTGACATAACTAGAAACAGAATTGCTTCTCACTTTAAGTCTTACTAATGCAACTGAGGGCAGCCTACTTCCATATGCAGACTAAAGCGTAAGTTGTTAAATACATATTCTTTGATTAGCTATTCATGTACAAGTATCATGAAATATTTATTGAATTTTAAATAAAAAATTGTATTTTTCTATGGTGCATTGTTAGCAGGTCTGATGTAATTGTTATACCCTGGACAATAAGCAATTACCTGATTATGCAATTAAAAGATTAAAACATCTAAGAATAATAAAAACTTGCACTCTTCCATTTTCTTATAAATGCATTTTTTAAAGCAAATCATATAATTTTTTTTCATGAAAACCATAAATTAAAACTTCTGAATCGTAACATAGAATTGTCTCTGCAAATACATACATATATACAGTGCCTTAAATTTCAAGATTGCTCTATCCGTGTACAAAAGATAAAGAGTAAATACCTTGTATTCACCTTTTCTACTACATGTATCTAACAGGCAACCCACAATATGATTACAATACCATAAAGGTCTGACGAAGATAAAAAGACTAGAAAGACCCTTAAGTTTTGCACAACTGCTATCGATATGTTTTAGATAGATGTATCATAAATACACACTGCAGATGAAATGGCATATAACACAGTAAAATAATAAAATCAGTCTTTTCTTATAAAAGGTTTCTTGATATTCTGCATACATTGTATATGTATTCACTCAATGTGTAAAGTTACTTTGCATGTAACAACAAAATTCATATCTAAAATCCTGACCTTGATTTTTATGAGAAAAAAAAAATTAAATTAAGTAAATCATCATCATAACCCCAAACACTCGATAAATGTTATGAAAATAACACAACACAGACTAAAACAACTTAAAAGCATCCACTATGACATTAAATTAACACATACATATAAACAATACATGTACATTGTGATAAATTAAAACTGTAATTTCATCTGTCCCATGTATAGATGAAAGAAGAAAAACTAAGTGCCTTTAAAATGCTTATACCATACCATGAAAAAGCCAAATGGTTTAATATAAGCAACATTATACGAAAAAATTTCAGAGGTGTAATTACAGCTTGATAAAAGAACTGTGAACTAACAGCAGGATGATGTAGACTGACTTTGCTCTGCAAAGGCTTTATGAAAAATTTCTGTGTCTAATGTTATGAGATGTTGATATCTTGCTAAACCACATATATCTTCTTGGAGGATTAAAACAATTATACATCTTTAAACATTGTGGGTCCATCAAATGTCCACATATTTCTTGAAGCACTAGAATCATGCATTTCCGTAGAAGTCTCTTCTAGTTTTCCTGAAACAACAACAACAAAGGAATATAGAATTAGAATATCATATAGTACTACTTAAACCGCCTCGACAGCCTAGTGGAACAGCGTCCGCTTCCAGTGCGGGAGGTCGTGGGTTCGATCCCTGGTCGTGTCAAACCAAAGACATGAAAAATGGTACCAGTAGCTCTATTGCTTGGCACTCAGCATTAAAGGGGAAACTGGCCTCTTCTCTCATACCCTCATGGCAATGGATTCCATCAGGAATGAGGTGTCAAGAGTGAATTGGTATAAAATAGTACTACTTGGTAGGTCATGCTGGCTCAAAAAATAGTTTACATCAGTGATGGGGACAAAAACATAGTTACCAAATGCAATGGTATCACTGTATCCAGTTTCTAGAAGATAATTTCTTTTTTTTCTGTTAAAATGATAAGAGCACCACAATGCAGAGCAATATACGCCCGAAGGTAGAACCTTTGACCCCTAAATTGGCCTTGATGCGAGCCATCCGAAACATGCGCTCTGCATGTCGTCTTGATGTGGTGAACATTTGTGCCAAGTTTCTTTAAAATCCTTCAAGCAGTTCACCAGTTAAAGAGCAGACACGAAACAAACTCATATGACCACACAGCTACTATCCCAACCCAGTGTTATGATCAGCAGAATAAGAAACGTTAGACAACTGTAATGTATGTTCTGTTGTGTTCAACACTATTTTTTCAAACATTAATGGCAGTCATATTTAACCAGCAACTGGTTCTGCCTTTGCGACCAGTGCAGACCAAGATCATGATCTACATTGTTTGCTATTCAGTCAGTAAATTTTCAGTGAACACCCCTTCAAATAATAAATGGTACTACCCAAATTGAATGATGGCCCAGTCCATTTTAGAAATTTAGCAGGCTAATGGTTAACACAGTGCTAGCTCTGGCCACTTTAAGTTATAGCCATCAGATTTTCAGGAACAAAAATAAATAGCCAAAGCCTACTTGTGAAAGCGCTGGAAAAAAATTTAAGTCAGATTCCCAACACTATTTTAATTATAGTTCTAAAAACCATTATTACTGACATCAGACTCAGTGGTCATGTCATATCTACTGCACAGACAAAGGTTGTTTTAGTAAATAAGTCAAGGGGAAATCATATTTAATATTTTTTACTTTATTTTCTTTGAAGTTGAGTTTAAAAGAAAATATGCATTGTGATCTTTTTCTTGCATTAATTAAGTTTTTACAGAAACATATCAGTTTTGTGAGGAAATAATGTTGATCCTTCAGTGTCAAGCACAACGTATCTTTTAAACCTACCAATAATTCTGTGTTTCATGTTTTAGTTGAATCTGCAGCTGATTTATTGAAAGAACATTTAAACTAAAAGTAATTTAATCAAATTTTTTATGCTTTCTACCTTCTCTGACACTGTGTATTGACTTATCCGAATTTGTGTCGTCCTAAATACCCTGCAGTTTCGGGTAAGAATTTTCCTGATTTTCGAAAAAAGCAGTTGCAATTTTTGCGAGTATTTTTTATTAAAATAGCCTAGCTACTACCTGCTGGATATGGCAAATACAATTTATCAATTGTTCGACATGTTCTACCAGGGTCCGTTTTATTTGGTTGCAACTGAACAGATTGGTTTATTTCTGCAACCAGTTTCGGTTTAAATTAGTGTATGCCAAGATTCATGCAATTACAAATCTTTTATAGTAAATGTCCGCGATTATAGTGATCAGAGAAATAATAATTACAGTGTGAAAAATCAATGCTCCAGGTAGGACACCTGGTAGATTGGACTATCGATCAATAGCGATGACACGGGCAGTCAATTAACGAGGTAATTAACATGTTTTTATTGTGTAATGTCAATAATCGCCTAGAGGCATGCGCTTCCTGTCTTGGATCTCGCACGTCTTTGTCAATGAACAAACACATGTTTTACGACAGGTAAAGGTAAATTTTTGATGAGATATTTTGTGGCTTCAGTATAAAATAATCGCCAATTTCTCTCAACATTTTTTTCCACCACCATTTTCGTAACATAAGCGCCATCTGGCGATAATGTTGATTGGCAGCGTGAGCACTGGTTAACCTGTTAATCACTGCTGGAGAACCTCTTCACAGAAAGTAACTGACAACTTTCCAACATGAATCAGAACTGAAGGATAAATAACCTAACACATGTTGACATTATGCATCAGACCAATTCAAAAAGTTGGTTTAAAACTAATGACATGGATGAAACAGTGGTGCAGACACTGTAATTTCTTATTTCTACCATTCACAGATCTCCAAGTTAAAAAATTAAATTCAATTAATTGCTGTATCTAATGTGTGTGATAAAAGACTTTCGAAAGCCATCAAAACATTGGCATATATAAATCCCACACAATAACCTAAACAATAACATGTTTGATAATCATGATTTTTCTTCATTAAAACGTTTCAATACAAAAAATGTTTTTGTAAAACATTACAGCATGCACTGAACTTCTATCATTGACAACCTTTTTGAGTTCAACGATGCATGAGAACCATAACAATCAAGCGATAATATAAACATGCTGTTGTTTAAATTATCGTGCAGGAGTAGTAAGTCTGTGGAATGAATCTGAAAAAGAATTGCTTACCAACAAACAATGTAGTGACTTTTAACAGTTTATTTTCCATCATCTTCATATGGTGACCTGGCTCTATCATCTGAATTTCTTCTGGGAGGTGGGGATCTGTCACGTGAAACACGGCCACGTGGCGAGCGGCCTCGGGGAGATCTGTCCCTTGGGGATCTGAAAAGATATTATCATACTTTATATATATAAACATTCATTTTCTGTTAAATAATGAACACAATTATCCTCCCACTAAATATTCTAAAATTTATTATCTAGACTAAATAATTCCATGACATATTTATTTCAATTTTCACAAACAGGAAACAGACATTCTTGGAACAAGAGCTCGTCAAACACGAAATGCCCCCCATTGATGCATTCAGTAATTGCACAAGGAACAGAAATTATATGCTCACTGTAAACAAAAGTTCTACCATTCTTCCCTATATAAGTCTATATGATCCATTTGACCTCTGAGGCAGGGCCATATTTGACCCGAGAGGGATAACTTGAACAAACTTGGTAGAGAACACTAAATGATGCTACATTACAAAATACCAAAGCCATAGACTTTGTGGTTTGGACAAGAAGATTTTCAAAGTTTTTCCCTATATAAGTATATGTAAACCATGTGACCCCCAGGGCGGAGCCATATTTGACCCTAGGAGAATAATTTGAATAATCTTAGTAGAGGATCACTAGATGATGTCATATACAAAATATCAAAGCCCTAGGCCATGTGGTTTTGGACAAGAGGTTTTTCAAAGTTTTTTCCTATATAGTCTATATAAACCATGTGACCCTAGGGGTCGGGCCATATTTGACCCCAGGGAAATAATCTGAACAATCTTGGTAGAGGACCACTAGATTTTGCTACATACCAAATATCAAAGCCCTAGGCCCTATGGTTTTGGACAAGATCAGAAACCATTTAACTGTCCCTGGCCAATGTGACCTTGACCTTTGACCTAATGACCTCAATATCAATAAGGGTCATCTGCTGGTCATGGCCAACCTAACTATCAATTTTCCTGACACTAGGCCCAAGCGTTCTTGAGTTATTGCCTGGAAACCATTTTACTGTTCCTGGTCACTGTGACCTTGACCTTTGACATACTGACCTCAAAATCAATAGGGGTCACCTGCTGGTCATGACCAACCTCCCTATCAACTTTCGTTACCATAGGCCTTAGCGTTCTTGAGTTACCATCCAGAAACTGTTTTACTGTTCTGGGTCACTGTGACCTTGACCTTTAACATACTGACCTCAAAATCAATAGGGGTTATCTGCTGTCATTACCAACCTCCCTATCAACTTTCATGATCCTAGGCCCAAATGTTCTTGAGTTATCATCCGGAAACCGTTTTACTATTCAGGGTCAATGTGACCTTGACCTTTGACATACAGACCTCAAAATCAATAGGGGTCATCTGCTGGTGATGATCAACCTCCCTATCAACTTTCATGATCCTAGGTCAAAGTGTTCTTGAGTTATCATCCGGAAACGGATAGGTCTACATTCCGACTGACCGACCTACCGACCGACATCTGCAAAACAATATACCCCTCCTTTTTCAAAGGGGGGGCATAATAAAAACTGTCATTTGACAATATTTATTGTGGAGTCTTGTATGTAACAAATTGTCAAAAAAAAGTTTGTCAACCACAATCTAATGACCATTTTGTTGATGGCAAAACTGAAGAAAGCTAAACAAGGAACAAACAACACATAAGAGTTAATTAGAATAATTCTATGTGCTCCATTTCGAGAGATCCATATATCATAGACATGAATTTGTACTATCTGTAGCACTCATAATGTTATCATGGCTTTGACCAATTGGAATTTTTTACACTGACTTACAGTGCAGCAACAAGTCATTTTTACAGTAACTTGAAATCAAACATTTCTTTCCCACAAATGAAATATATCAAGAGTGTTGGGTTAGCCTTTAATCATAAAAGATTTATTTATTTATTTATTTTGTTGGGTTTAACGTCGCACCGACACAATTTTAGGTCATATGGCGACTTTCCAGCTTTAATGGTGGAGGAAGACCCCAGGTGCCCCTCCGTGCACTATTTCATCACGAGCGGGCACCTGGGTAGAACCACCGACCTTCCGTAAGCCAGCTGGATGGCTTCCTCACATGAAGAATTCTACGCCCCAAATGAGGTTTCGAACCCACATCGTTAATCATAAAAGAATCAAATTAAAAACCTTAACAAAGGACCAAGATGGCCCTAGGTCGCTCACCTGAGAAACACACCATAACAGTGTAAACATGTTTGAACTAGAGTGATTTCATGGAAACAAATATTTTGGCCAATTTTCATTAAGATTGGACAAAAAAGAAGTCTCTTGAGTTTAAACAAGTATTTTCTTAGATATGACCTAGTTTTTGACCCCAGATGACCCATATTCGAACTTGACCTAGATTTTATCAAGGCAACCATTCTGACAAAATTTCATGAAGATCAACTGAAAAATACAGCCTCTATCGCATAGGCAAGGTTTTTCTTTGATTTGACCTAGTGACCTAGTTTTTGACCCCAGATGACCCTTATTCAAATTCGACCTAGATTTCATCAAGGCAATCATTCTAACCAAATTTCATGAAAATCAATTGAAAAATACAGTCTTTATCGCATACACAAGGTTTTTCTATAATTTGACCTTGTGACCTACTTTTTGACCCCAGATGACCAATATTCAAACTCGACCTAGATTTCATTAAGCAAATCATTCAGATCAAATTTCATGAAGATCAGTTGAAAAATACAACCTCTATCGCAAACAGGAGGTTTTTCTTTGCTTTGACCTAGTTTTTGACCCCAGATGAACCATTTTAGAACTTGGCCTAGATTTCATCAAGATAATCATTCTGACAAAATTTCAGGAAGATCAGTAATAAAATACAGTCTCTATTGCATACACAAAGATTTTCTTTGATTTGACCTAGTGACCTAGTTTTTGACCCCACATGAACCATTTTCGAAATTGGCCTAGATTTCATCAAGGCAATCATTCTGACCAAAATTCATGAAGATCAATTGAAAAATACAGCCTCTATCGCATAACAATGTTTTTCTTTGATTTGATCTAGTGACCTAGTTTTTGATCCCAGATGACCCATTTTTGAACTCGGCCTAGATTTTATCAAGGTAATCATTCTGACCAAATTTCAGGAAGATCAGTTGAAAAAAACAGCCTCTATCACATACACAAGCTAAATGTTGACAGATGACAGACAGACAGACAACGGACACCGGACTCTTGGCAAAATACTTTGTGAGATATATGCAACACAAATTGACAAGACCTTTAGGCATATTTTTACTAAGTCAAGGGCCACAACCTGGTCTGACTGGGCAAAATCTCAAAACCCTGGGTGCATAATCAACATTCTGAAAAACAACCCTACAATGTTTATTGGTGAAATACTTTTTAAAATAAGCGGGACATAAAACAAAGGGCCACAATTTTAGTCTTACTGGCGGACAGATTGAATGTTCAGGGCCATAATTCTGGTCTTACTGAGCAAAATCCCAAAGAAATCACTCAGTGCATATTTTAGCATGCTGAATAGCAATCCTGTGGTGTTAGATGACTCTAAGTACAATCCTTTTTGATATATGCACAATACAAATTCGGACAGAGAGACATACATACTAATAAGGGTAAAGTCTCCATTTTTGGGGGCAAACAATTCATCAACTAGTGAGAAAAGACAGTTTTAAAATTATTCTGTTTTGTTTGTTTTGGCAGTTAATCCAACCAGTGTTCCTGGAATCTGTACAAGTACAAACCTGTTCTCCGCAAATAACTGCCAACTCCCCCACTTGAATCAGAGGTGGAGGACAATGATATCAGAACCAATGTCATTTATCAAATCATCACGGAGAACATACACCCCACCCGGGGATCAAACTCAAGACGCCACGAAACCATAGACCTGCACTCTCCCTATTGAGCTAAGTGGGAGGTCTATTGTGCAAAACACAAACCTGCTTCGTGAGTAACGTGGTGACCGTCTTCTAACTGAAGGTGAAGGTGATCTTCTTCCTCCTCTATATGGCGACCTTGACCTGTAATAATATAGCTTTCCCAAATAAATAATTTTTTTTTCACGAAAGCTGTAAGTTTTTGTTAACCATTTCATATTCTGTGGTACAAGTTTATTCTATTCTTAAGACAAATATCATGAATTTTGGAACACCTGTCTAAAAAATACAATAAGAAGCAGTCATAAATTGATTTCTAGGTTTAATCCCAAACTTAAGTAAACAGTACAAAATTGTTTAAATGTAGTTTTTTTCTTCTTTGTATGAATTCAGTGGTTTTTCCACTTATGGATAAGTTTTACAAAACAACTTGTTCCAAGTTGCAACAAGAGCACCCCCTTGCGGGTGCTGACGCTCATCTGATTTTTTTATATATTAGAACAAGAGCTGTCACTAATGGTGACAAATGCCCCTGCAGCGCCTTGACCTTTGACCTGGTGACCTCAAAGTCAATAGGGGTCGTGTACTCAATAAGTACTATCAGCATGTGAAGTTTGAAGGTCCTGGGTGCAGTGGTTCACGAGTAAAGTGTCTTCATGAAAAAAGTTAACATTGGCCCCTGTGACCTTGACCTTTGACCTGGTGACCCCAAAGTCAGTAGGGGTCGTGTACTCAATAAGTACTATCAGCACGTGAAGTTTGAAGGTCCTGGGTGCAGTGGTTCACGAGTAAAGTGCCTTCATGCAAAAAGTTAACATTGGCCCCTGTGACCTTGACCTTTGACCTGGTGACCCCATAGTCAGTAGGGGTCGTGTACTCAATAAGTACTATCAGCATGTGAAGTTTGAAGGTCCTGGGTGCAGTGGTGCGCGAGTAAAGTGTCTTCATGCAAAAAGTTAACGTTGCGACAAAAGAACGAACAAACAAACTAACAAACGGATGGACAGTTGAAAACTTATAAGCCTCCCTTCGGGGGCATAAAAATTGTCCTACCCATGATTTTCTAAGTCCAAAAAGGGCCATAATTCTTGCAAAAAGCAGGATGGAGTTATGTTTCTTGATGCACAGAGTCAGCTTATGATGGGAACAACTGTTGCAAGTTTCAAAGCAATAGCTTTGATAGTTTAGGAGAAAAGTTTATCTAAACACAGAACTTAACCAATAAATCTGATATTTTCTAAGTCCAAAAGGAGCCATAATTCTTGCAAAAAGCAGGACAGAGTTATGTTTCTTGCTGTACAGGGTCAGCTTATGATGGTGAACAAGTGTTGCAAGTTTTAAAGCAATAGCTTTGATAGTTTATGAGAAAAGCTGACCTAAACATAAAACTTAACCAAGAAATCTGATTTTCTAAGTCCAAAAGGGGCAATAATTCTTGCAAAAAGCAGGATGGAGTTATGTTTCTTAATGTACAGGGTCAGCTTATGATGGTGAACAACTGTTGCAAGTTTCAAAGCAATAGCTTGATAGTTTAGGAGAAAAGTTGACCTAACATAAACTTAACCAAGATATGAGCACTAGATACTTTTTGAAGTTCCCATACGCTCAAATAGGATTTTTGTTTCAAGAGAGTATATTATTGTAGTAGTTTGTCACAGGTGGATTATTGTTTGAGTTCAGATTGCGAGAGTTTATCACGAGGGCGCACTTACCAAGACTTTAAAGTATCCTTTACGGCATTCATTCATATCTGCCCGTTTTCAATGTTTCTTTCCAGCGCGCACTTAATAATTGCTGTTGATGCTATGACGTAATAACTGTGACGTCAGAACAGTGAATTGTTGTATAACAATTCATTGTTTTCAGCCGTCTTTGTTTAATAGGAAAATGAATCAGATCGTGTTGGAATTCTTGTTTTAATCTGCCTACCTTCAATTTAAAATGCTTGGTATCTTATTACCGTAATGTAATTTTAAGTTCTTCTATAATAGTTCAATTACCATTTTTTATTGAACATTATATAAATGATTTTATGTAAAGCACTTTTGAATGTATTTTTATATGAAAAGAGTGCTATATAAATGTGGTATATAATAATAATAATAATTCTTGCAAAAAGCAGGATGGAGTTATGTTTCTTGCTGTACAGGGTCAGCTTATAATGGTGATTATAATGGTTACTAACGAACGGATGGACAGTTGGAAACTAATATGCCTCCCTTCGGGGGCATAAAAATTGTCCTACCCATGATTTTTTAAGTCCAAAAAGGGCCATAATTCTTGCAAAAAGCAGGATGGAGATATGTTTCTTGATGTACACAGTCAGCTTATAATGGTGAACAACTGTTGCAAGTTTCAAAGCAATACCTTTGATAGTTAAGGAGAAAAGCTGACCTAAACATAAAACTCAATTAGGCAACGCTGACGCCGACACCGATTAAGTGATAACAATAACTCATCATTTTTTTCTCAAAAAATCAGATGAGCTAAAAATTAAAAAATTCCCAATCGGTATGTTTATGTGATTTTTTTCTCAAACTAAATTTTTTTTGAAACCTATTCTTACCCAACTTTTCTTTTTAACTTTCCCGCAGTCAAGATGGCATCTACCAGTTTCCATTCTTAGCTAGGAAACCGTTTAATCTTTAATATAAATTTAAAATAAATATAAATTTTACACTTTTCAGTCTATCTGCACAATCAGCAAACCTAGAAATCAATTTACAATGCCACTTGAAATGAATGATGCATTCCGTTAAATTCTAGAAAAACTTGTTCACGATTTTAAGCAGTGAAATATCAATGCATGTATGTCGAACCAAATGGAAATTGACACAAACTACTGTAAAATCAGAAATATTTGAAAGGGTCAAATTTTAACAACAGATCATGAAAAGATGGGAAACAGATCGTATAACAGCCATGTTTATAACAAATGGATACAACTAGCTTTTACCATGACCAGGAGAATTGTTGTTATGTATAGGAAATGAATAGTCTAATTAAAATAAGAAAATTTTATTTAAAGTTTTCTTTATTACAGAAACTAGAAACTTCGCAAATGTATTGTAATAGTGAACTGTTGTGAAACATTGCCCCAGTGCAAATATCTGATTTTACAGTATGCAAAATGTTCATGATCTAAAAACATAAGTAAGAAATTAATGTAATTTTTACAAAACATGAAAGAAATGCTTTCAAACTACTTTATCACTACAAGTTACCATGTTTAAAGTTGATTTAGAGTCGATATATTGCTGAAATTTCTATAGTTGTAAAGTTGAAAATGTAGTGATGGCAACGCTGATCAAAAAGGTCAAGGTCGTTGTTAAGATGACAAGGTACGTTGCTAAGCGCAGATTTGCCGACCTTTTCGGGTGATATATTAAAGTTGAATGGTTGAACGTTGATTATTTGATGGGTTGAATCAAAGGGAGGTAATTGTTGCCAAGTTGATACTTGAGGTGATCGGGGTGACTGACCCTGGCATACAGAATAAATCATTAAACATTTACAATAACAAATTCTATGAAAAAGCTAAAGAATAAATCATTACTGAGTTAACACAATACATATACATGTATACACAAATTTAAGGAAAACAGATTTTAGTGAAAGTAACTTAAGTAGTGCCAAACCACCTTCAAGTTTTAATGGCATTCTGTTTAAACAATAACTTCTCCTGTATAACATGCAAATACGTAATACATGAACAAACTCTGTTTAAAACATGCCACGATAACCCTTTCAAAAATTTCTTTCATATTTCAGCTGCCATGCAAGCCTTTCATGACACTTCCTGTGCTATACAGCTCTGTCTGGCAAGATCATGGTATGAGCACATTGAAAACTGAACTATCACGATTTCAAGATCCAACGGGTTTAAATTAATTCAATGTTTGTTTAGTAAATATCAACATTTATTACTATTGCAGGGTTCGACTTACAGAACATTTTGCTTTTCATGAATTCATAATCTGTCTACATTTCAATCATAATGGTAATTTTCAGTTGGCACAGTTTGTAAAAACAATATGTTTTTCTTCGTCTGTGTTATACACTAGTCCAGTTACTATGCTAAAGCTGTATTTCAACACTGCCTAAATGACTGACATGCTGATGGACAACTAACTTTTGGACTGATTCAACATTAAATATGCAAGATTTATGGACTGAAATATAACCTTTATATAACCAGATTTAAAGTTTTCAAAACAGAGAAACAAGAGCTGTCACTATCAGTGACACATGCCCCCCGAGCACATATGCAAAGTAATTTAAAAATCTCTTCATCGATGGCAGAGTTATGGACCACACAAGTAACAAACCATGTTAACTTTTAACCTCTGTGTGACCTTGACCTTAGAGCTAGGGGTCTGGAT
This sequence comes from Mercenaria mercenaria, assembly GCF_021730395.1. Classification (NCBI taxonomy): domain Eukaryota; kingdom Metazoa; phylum Mollusca; class Bivalvia; order Venerida; family Veneridae; genus Mercenaria; species Mercenaria mercenaria. The sequence continues at coordinate 4,452,991 of NC_069377.1, read as the reverse complement.
CTTTAGCATGACATGTCGTCTCATTATGGGGAACATTTATGTCAAGTTATTTCAAAATCCCTTCATGAATAGAAGTTATGAAACAGACACGAAACAGACAATTGACTTCTAAAGTCTGACCTTGACCTTGAAGCTAGGGGTCTGAGTCTTGCACAAGAAACATCATTTCATTATGGTTAACATGTATGCAAAGTTATTTCAAAATCCCTTCATGAATGGCAGAGTTATGGACCTGACACAAAACAGATCCTGTTAAAATTTGTCCTCTGTGACCTTGACCTTGGAGCTAGGGGTCTGTGTCTTGAGCATGACAAGTTGTCTTATTATAGTAAACATTTATGCAAAGTTATTTCAAAATCCCTTGGATGATAAAGTTATGGACCAGACACGAAACAGACCCTGTTTTAACCTTTGACCTCTAACTATGACCTTGACCTTGGAGCTAGAGGTCTGGGTCTTGCACATGACATGTTGTCTCATTATGGTAAACATTTATGCCAAGTTATTTCAAAATCCCTTCATGGATGGCAGAATTACGGCCCAGACAATAATTTACATGGACACACGCACGCATGCATGGACAGTGCGATTTTAATATGCTCAACTTCGGAGGCATAAAAATAGAAAAAGCTAGGCAAGTTCAATTTGAAATAATCAGTTTTTTAACAGCTATAGAATATCATACAGGAGAATTATTCTAATTTTTCAAACATGCTCAACATACAGATTCATCCACTTTAAAAGTTTTCTTATGTCATATGGCAGCTTTCCAGCTTTTAATGATAAAGGAAGAACCAAAACGCCCTTCTTGGAATTGTTTCAAGAGGGTAGAACCAACCAACCATCAACACAGGAATGAATTCTACATCAATGTAGGGTACCAAAAACCTAAGGTTGGGTGCAAGTGATAAACCAGCAAACTTAACCACTCAAGGACACGAAAACCCCTTAACACTGCTCTGTACATCTGAAAATTCTAAAATTCAAAGTGTAAGAACTGGAGGGATTTACAATAGCATGCAATTATTTCCTCCACAAAGAACAACATTTAACCAGACATTTTACTGCTGAAAGTGAAACATATATTAATTTTTTCACCGAGGCAATACCCAAGCTTCTACAGAAAAGGATTTTATAGCATGCAGTTCCTATTAAAGCTGAGGGACCATTCAATAATACTTGTTCACTGTAACTGTACCAAAAATGTGAACTATGACATTTTTTGTTACTTTTTTGGTTTAGCACTATTTTTCAACAATATTTCAGTTATGTTACTGTGGGCAACAATAAAATCTAACTCAATATTCCTGAATTAAGAAATTATAAATCTGTTCCTATATTTTATCAGTTAATAAAACATGGGCATGAGTTTGGATGCGTAATAATTAAATCACGAGTGTGTATATATGGGCAGGTGTTTGGATGCGTAATAATTAAATCCGAGGGTAGCACGAGTGTTTTAATCATTCGCATCCAAACAACTGCCCATGTTTTATTAATTGATAAAATTATTGGAACAGATTTATTATTTCGATTCTAACAATGCAAATAATACGTGTTTTACAGTACTACATTTTCAGCGTAATACGTCATTTGGGTCATATGCTGTTACAATTTACCCCCTATGGTTAGAAAGAGTTGCATAGCCAATGGAACGTATAGATATTTGTTTCTTTTTATCAGAATTTTGAGAAGTATTTACGAGCTTAACTTTATATGACGTCACATCATTATGACGTCATACTTTATGTCATATATTTATGACGTCACCGCTGAATCTTAAGCTAATTGAATTTGCTCATAGAGATCGAAACGTGTTTTACGGTCCTACACATAAGTCAGTATGACTTTTTATCATATTTAAGTTTTTGAACTGCTGTTTTCAACCGTTTGGCCCTGAAATAATTTGTATGTAATGGAACTGAAGTAGAATCTCTTATGCCACAATCATAGGGGGTGAAATGTAACAGCCAACCATATTTTATCGTAGATACATGTATAGGCGATTTCGCTATACGTTTATATAGCAATTGCTGCAGATCGTGTTAGAATATTCTGTACATGCACTGAAACCCTTTTTTCCTGCAAGTAACTGCCCACTTCTCCACATGAATCAGAGGTGGAGAACAAGAATAGAGGATACAAACAATAGGACCATGATGGTCCTGAATCGCTCACCTCTTCCCACATGACCCAGTTTTGAGTATGATGTCGTTTTTTTTATTATTTGACATAGTGAAAAGATGAACATTCTGACCAATTTTCATGAAGATCCCTTCACAAGTATGGCCTCAAGCGAGGTCAGAAGGTTTTTCTATTTTTACACATACTGACCTAGTTTTTGACCGCAGTTGACCTAGTTTCGAACTTTACCTAGATATCATCAAGATGAACATTCAGACCAATTTTCATACAGATCCCATGAAAAATATGGCCTTTAGAGAGGTCACAAGGTTTTTCTATTATTTGATCTACTGACCTAGTTTTTGAAGGCACGTGACCCATTTCCGAACTTGACCTAGATATCATCAAGATGAACATTCAGACCAACTTTCATACAGATCCCATGAAAAATATGGCCTTTAGAGAGGTCACAAGGTTTTTCTATTATTTGACCTACTGACCTAGTTTTTGATGGCACGTGACCCACTTTCAAACTTGACCTAGATATCATCATGATGAACATTCTGACCAATTTTCATGAAGATCTCATGAAATATATGGCCTCTAGAGAGGTCACAAGGTTTTTCTATTTTTAGACCTACTGACCTAGTTTTTGACCGCACGTGACCCAGTTTCAAACTTGATCTAGATATCATCAAGATGAACACTCAGACCAACTTTCATACAGATCCCATGAAAAATATGGCCTTTAGAGAGGTCACAAGGTTTTTCTATTATTTGACCTACTGACCTAGTTTTTGATGGCACGTGACCCAGTTTCGAACTTGACCTAGATATCATCAAGATGAACGTTCTGACCAATTTTCATGAAGATCTTATGAAATATATGGCCTCTAGAGAGGTCACAAGGTTTTTCTATTTTTAGACCTACTGACCTAGTTTTTGAGTGGCCCACTTTCGAACTTTACCTAGATATCATCAAGGTGAACATTCTGACCAATTTTCATGAAGATCTTGTGAAATATATGGCCTCTAGAGAGGTCACAAGGTTTTTCTATTTTTAGACCTACTGACCTAGTTTTTGATAGCACTTGACCCAGTTTCGAACTTGACCTAGATATCATCAAGATGAACATTCTGACCAACTTTCATAAAGATCCCATGAAAATTGTGACCTCTAGAGTGGTCACAAGCAAAAGTTTACGGACGGACGCACGCACGCATGGACGCACGCACAGACGACGGACGACGGACACCGCACGATCACAAAAGCTCACCTTGTCACTTTGTGACAGGTGAGCTAAAAAAGCAAAATAATAGCTGACCAATTGAATCAGTCTGTTCACCAGAGGTAATGAAATATTTGCAACATCCCTAATGTCCCCCTAGAACTAACCAAAGCTGAACTCTGCTATTAATGACCATTGAATGGACTCTGTTATTCATAATAACTATATACTGTTAAAGACTGCTGTTGCAATAGTCATGAAGTAATTTTTAAAGCCTTGTGCAACTCCTCTTATCAAAAAAATATAAACTAAGACCATTTTTTCCAAATTCATTTACCCTAAAACATAGTGATGGAGTAGTACTTCCTTACATGTATGTACCTAATTTCATAGTTTAAAATTCTTCATTTTCTTTTTAACCAATACCCACAAGGAAAAGTTTTAAATACTGTACTGCCACTAATTAGTGCCTCATCTGTTGTTAGATCAATAAATATTCCATAAATTTATGCTTTAAAAAGACCAATAAAATATGTTTATTTACTGCTCCCTGGCTACAATTTAGAGATTTTCTGACTGATCTGAATTCATTTATGTAGAAATGAGAAAAGCTTTTTGGAATTTTAACTTCTAGCTCTGTTATTCTACTTAACAAATCTTTAAAACAGTCTGCAACCAGCAGTTAATACATATATAATTTATTGTAATGAAAACATAAGATTTTTCACACAGACAAGCCAATTGGAGACAATACAATGCAGCAAATCAACTTCTGAATCATGTTAAATATGTATAAGAAAGGCATTAAATGTCTGCAGATATTTTATTTCTAAAAACTGGTATTAAATATATCTTACAACTTCAGCAAATTATAAAATAATGCGAAATTCCTTCTATTTCACATCAAGTTTCTGTTGTATGACCAACACTATTTTTTATATTTTCTACATATTTCTCAGAGTACAATGTACACAACTGATTTTATAAATTTATATACTTTACTTACTATTCAATACTGAAGCATTTTCAATATTTTCATTTTTTTTTAAAATAAATCTTGAGGGGTGTCCTTTTTAATCTAAAATTTAGAAAAAGCTGAAATGTTATCTTTACTTGAAAAGAAATTCGGTTAGCAGTTTACTCAGGCCTAAAAAAAGTTTTTTTTTCTGGTATCCTGACCTACGCTAAATTTTTGGCCTTACCCTATTTTCACGGCATTGGAGAATTTTTTTCAACTTTTTAACAAAAAAATGCAGAACTGCACTTTTTATGCCGTAAACGTGGTCAGAGATGTTAGAAATCAATTTACTTGTGCTCTATAGGCATAAACCCCTTATTTGCATTCATTTCTTGACACAATAATAATTTCCGAAATGTCAAACTTAATAGTAAAGAAAAAATTCCCCAAAATTTTTTACCAGCCTATCAGTATCTACCCTATTTTTTTTAGCATGATACCGGAAACAATTTTTTTTGGCCGTAGCAAACAGCTTGGGGGAAACATATTCCTTGGGTAAAAAAGATGAAGCAGGTACATTTAGCTTGTTTTGATAGGAGAATGTTACCTATTGTATCTTACCTAGATCTACGTGGCCTATAGTTGTCTCTTCCACCTCGGAATCCCCCACCACCTCTACGAGGAGGTCCACGACTTCCCCAACGGGACTTGCCACTAGACATTTCCACACGTGCCCTCCTTCCATTAATTCTCCTATGAACAAAAACAAAACGACAAACTTAATTATACTGAATATGCATATTAGAATGAAAATTTTTTAAATACCTATAAGCAAAATTTCCAAAAGAGGCAACCATATACTAAAATCCATTAACACTGATAACCAAGGCCCAAACACTAACGCTAATATAAACATGGCTCAACAAATTCTGTGAAAGCAAGTCGTCCTACAAAACAAGCTGTCTAGAAATTAGAAGAATTTTAACTAGTCCTTAGACAATTTGTGCTTGTCCTGCAATTCATTATTAAAGACCTGCTCCAGTCCTACCTTTTAACCTTAAATTGTCACTGAAAAAGCATGAAAATCCTGACTATGAACAGTAATCATAATTCAGTACTACATTGTATAACTGAATGGGATGGACTGTAGCACTGCAAACAATAAATTTAACTTCCATTTTTGGCTGTTCTGGTATTAGACTTCTGCCTGGCTCAATTCTCATTGGATTTTGGTCAAACATTACACTCAGACAAGTATCATTGCGTGCTCCATACGTGCCCTGAGCCAATTCCTACTCTTTTATTAATTTCTTTGATGGTGAAGGAAGACCCCTCTGTGCATTATTCCATAATGAGCGAGCACCTGGGTAGAACCACCGAACTTCCATAAGCCGGCTGGATGGCTTCCTCACATGTATGTAGATTTCAACGCCCAGAATGAGCTTCGAATCCACATCAGTGAGGGTAAGAGATTTGAAGTCAGCGACCTTAACCACTCAGCCACCAAGGCCCCTTTTCTTTTTACTAAGAAATATTAGTTTGTAGCAAGTTAGCAACTTAAGTTTGATTGGCTAAATTTAATTTCTGAAGCATATAAAAGGCCTCCCATAATATTATAAATTCACTGAAAAAAAAACATGGCTGAACATCTTACGTTCCGTCCAAAGCACTACAAGCATCCCTAGCATCACGATGGTCTTCAAACTCGACAAAGGCGAATCCTGGTGGATTTCTGGCCACCCAAACATTTTTTAATGGACCATATTCTGAGAAGATGTCTTCAAGTTCTTGTTTGGCTGCACCATACCCGATCTCACCCACGTACACCTTGCAGTCTAAACTCCAGTCTCTTGGGGCTGACATCTCTGAGGTCAATTTAAGATCTGAAAATGTTTGACACACTTCAGTTTAAAATTAACATAAAATACAGTAGTGTTCCCATTCAAGCTATACAACTCATCTGAAGATATCAACTGAGAAAGAGCTGCTTGTATAACTTTAAAGATCTGCATTTTATGCCGACCTAGATGAGTAGTGGTGTTAAATGCATTGTCTTCAATTGTGGTGTTAACCTGTGAAATTCTTACATGATAGTAAATACTCAACACCGGTTTTATACACGGAGATGAAACAGGTAATATATAATATCGCTTTGTACATCTGCAAATAATCTGCGATTGTAGGCTAGCAGGTTGGTAAAAGTTAAGAGGAAGACAAGCAGGAAAATGGTAACTTTGTTACGGAGATATTCGAGGAAACCGGCTTCAACATAAGCTTTCTGAGAATTTTAACGGTGAAGTAACAGTAGAAAATATAAATTACATTGTACTCTAATGTACTCAACATCAAGGAAATATGACATTATTTGTTTCAGGTTAAAACCACATTTAAGGTCAATGAAATAACACTGCCACAGTTAGAATTTCAAAACATTTTTATTGTCAACATGGTCAATAAAAAGAGGTAAATAAAACTTACACAATGTAAGAAAGTGATTCTTATTACTTTATTGCATTATAAACAAAGAGTTATTATAGAGACACTGCATCCTTTTCACACATAGCAGATAAAGCCCTCTTCATTTAAACCATAATTGAGCCACGCCATAAGAAAACCAACATACCGTATTTTGGTGTGTATAGGTCGCACTTTTTCTACCCATTTTGCTGCCTGAAAAAGTTCCTGCGACCTGTACGACAGAACATTGCCAGCAGTTTTTTTTTTCGGGCCAATTTTCTGACCGTAGCTCTCGCAAAATTACTTGCATCTGTTACGAACGAACAAAATGGATAAAAAATATCAATATTGGCGGCTTTTCAGCCAATAGCGGTTAAATATATCGTAAATAACCCATACAGACTATTAAAATTATGAATGACTTTAATTCAAAGATGTTTTTGCAGCCTGAATTACGTTTGTTTCTACTTTCGTTTTACTGGACGCCATTGACATGTACTCCGGGTTGGATAAAATCCGGACAGATCCGTCCTCCATATACTAATTCTTAGCGTATTAAAAAATTTGAAAGATAATTTTTTACTTTTGATTTTTAAATAAAAGAAAAAAATCCAAACAGAGATATTTTGTTAATCTTTTTACTCAGAATCAAAAGAACGCGGTTAATTACATGACAAGGAAAGGTGTTATAATTGCCGTGCAAACAATTCACACTTAAACTTGCATGATAACAGAATGTAAACGCAAACCGTCTGCTGCCAATTAGTGCCAAAAAGTGGCTTTTCTTTGATGTAGTCTGTTACCAATACTACTGTTGGTACGAAACAGTTGGGAACGAAAATAACACTGTTTGATTTCCACCAATCAGGTTCTGATAATAATTCAGTCCGCGGCATCAATATGGCCGCCGCCATAACTTTTTTGCCGGTAAATATTAAATATTGCTGGGGAAAAAATCCGAAATTTAACTGCGACTTATACGCTGGAAGTTAAATTTTCCGACCATTTCCAGAGCAAAAATTAGATGCGGACTATACATTACCGCGACCTATACACACCAAAATACGGTAGTGGCTTTGCGACCAGCATGGATCCAGACCAGCCTGCGCATCCGTGCAGTCTGGTCAGGATCCATGCTATTCGCTTTCAAAGCCTATTGCAATTAGAGAAACCGTTAGCGAACAGCATGGATCCTGACCAGATTGTGCGGATGTGCAGGCTGGTCTAAATCCATGCTGGCCGCAAAGCCACTATGTTGATTTTCTCATGGAGTGGCTCATATTTTCATGATTTTCTGATTTAATAACATATTTGCAAGTGACAACAGCTCCATCTCCCATGACATGTCATACATATAGGCCATGGATAACAGTTATGGCATGGTTCTCATACCAACTTTATCACTGACAGATCTTAGTCTAACTGCCCCCCAACAACCATTGTATTTTTGATATTAAAATTTCCTATTAACATGGCAAATAGGCTGTTACTAAAATTTTAAAACCCTGTTAAGAGTCTTCAACTTTGCCATCAATGCAAGCTTGGTGGAAGCTCTTCAATAGCTAGGATCCATACCAGGTCATCATTATATTCATGCACATAAAATTGTATGTTCAAGATCTACCTTTAAAAAAAAAGTGTTCATTGATGGTTAAATCTTGGTGTATATCCTTTTAATACAGAATGTTTTATTTTAATCTCAAACATTTTTTCCACTATTTTCCAGTGTGTCATCTTTTACCAGTGGCTTCAAATATTTTTTACATGTATTGTACTTAAATTTGCATAAATTTTACACTGTATGAGCACTCCAGAATGTCAAGCCATTTTTAATGTTCTAAAGATTTCCTCTGTCAGAGGTGTCCCCTTATTTATTAGATTTTAATTACCACAGAGGTATGAAAAAAATGCAAGAAGTGCATTACAACTGAATATTTGTTGCACTGACTGCAAGTAAACAGAGCTGTTCTTTCAGATGACTTATGATTTATGAATTTCACATGTACTAAATAATTATTGGGCTTTGAACTATTTCTATCAAGATGCATTATAAGTAATACAAATTATGGTGCAAATTCAACTGACATTATTGTCCTCCATAGCTTTGGCGCACTGTACATAGCTGCATGTGTAGTTCCACTTATCAGTACGGCTTTATTAATCTAATATTTTATTGTTGCCATCAAAAAGTCATAACCCTTTTCTAAATGCCCGAGTACTGCGTAAGTTACACTAGGTACAAATATCGAGACTTAAGTGAAGTGATTCCATACTTTCAAGTAACCAGAAGCCAGGTTATCTCATGTTAGTCCTATACTAGACGTTTTTTTTTACTAAAAATACAACATTGGTGAGATTAATTCTCCCGCTTCAAGTGTATTTCAATTTTGGGGTTTAATGCCGTTTTTCAACAGTATTTCAGTCATGTAACGACAGGCAGTTAACCTAACCAGTGTTCCTGATTTTGTACAAGTATAAACCTGTTCTCCGCAAGTAACTGCCAACTTCCCCATATGTATCAGTTGTGGAGGACTAATGATTTAAGACACAATGTCGTTTATCAAATAGTCACGGGAACATACGCCCCGCCAGAGGACTGAACTCATGACCCCGCGATCCGTAGACCAACGCTCTTCCTACAGAGCTTTAGGGCGGGCAGCCGCATCGAGTGTAAGCATGCATTGAATGAACACAACTACACCATTGTTAACCCTTACCCTACTTTATATCTAAAATGGACTGATCCATTATTCAATTTGGGTAGTACCACTTATTATTCACAGGGGTTTTTACTGAAAATTTACTGACTGAATGGCAAACAGTGCAGACCATGATCAGACTGCATGGATGTGCAGGCTGATCTTGGTCTGCACTGGTCACAAAGGCAGCATCATTTGCCGGCAGCAGGCTAAAGGTTAAACATTACCCTAACCTTTAGTCAGTATATTGTACTCTCAATACGTGTGTACATCCAATAGAAAAATAGGAAAGATCGTTGTGTTGTCATGCATTAACATCTACTTATCTGATGGTGGACAAAACAATCTGTGTTTACATCGTTTGTGTATAGGATCGGAATTTTTAATAACTTTTTCGCTCATTTATAGATTTTCAAAATTTAAAAAGTTTTGACATAGTAACAATTTCATATTTTCGTATTCAATTTCAAATATCGTTTTTCTTAAGTAAATAACCATTTAAAATGACTTAAAATTTTGACAGCGGCATAGTGATGTTTCAAAACTTAAGAAAAACAATAAATGTTAAGAGTTCATAATTAATCTGTTTTATTTGAAATAATAGTTAAAAGTAATTAATAAATTGCTTGTTTTATAACCTTTTCATCAAATAAACAGGGTCAGTTAAGTAGCAACCCTGATAAGCCACATATCTACTGCTTATCAGTCTGGAATTTTATCAATTTTCAATACCTAGTGTACTTTTTTCCCTGTAAAAATTTTATTTGTTAATTTATCTCATAATCAAAAAACAGGTTTAGAAAGCTGATAAAATTCTCTAGTTTGGTGTATAATTAAGTTGATTGAGATATATACAATTAGAACATGTGGACCCTATAAAAGCAGACACCATGTAGTTTTTATGACCCTTTGTTTACTGAAGATGCAGATTGCTTCTTTTGACACCTACTTGTTTATTTCTAATTGCCGAGTACAGCCTACCTCATAAATATTCATGAATCATACATATTCTGAAAGCTGATTGGATAACCTTTATTTTAGTGTGCGAATCACTGTTGTAACCCATTCCCACGCAAAGAAATAATTCCTCGAAGTTGATCATGCTTGGTGGTCTTAATATTCATCAGACAAAAATGATTCGCATACCAAAAAAATCTGAAAAGTCTAAACTTTAATTTGATATATGATTCATATTTCGGAACTAACTTTAAAGCATTCGCATCCCTGTTCAAACACAACGAGTACTGCGCTCCAGTCCGCATACAGTAAATTCAACATGGCGACCGTAAATCGCCAGTGATTTTTTTGCGCCGATTTGACTCCGAAATTCGGCGTCTTCCCAACTGACAAAAATGGTCAAAATTCCCAAAAAATGCTTAAAAATTCCCCAAAACGAGATGATTTTTCCCAATGAGATTGATTTCTTGTGAAAGTTGAACTAAAATGATGCAAATAATCATAAAAATTCCGACTCTAATTATGGTTTATTCGCAGAATTTTGTTGCAGACTCGAAGCGCGTTGTTTACATAAAACGGGTAACGGCATATTACGGCATTTAGTATGACTTTCATCACGGTGGCTTAACGCTTTTTCAAGCGTCAAAATGAGTCGGAAAAAAATGGTCAGAAACTTACCTAAATTATCGAAAAATGTCGCATAATTCCAAATATTATAATAAGAAAATGAAACTTAAACACACCATCGGTACTCCGGACATGCGAACATCTTTTGGAAAAGTTAAAGAGAAATTGAATTCAAATCAAACGTCAGAAAAGCGAAGTGATCTGCCCAAAAAATCTGAGTCCCCACAAAATGACCCTCAGAAATCAACAGAAGCTCATGGTCACCCTAAGCTATCTGAGCCATCAGATCCTGTGACATCAGAAAATAACCTGTCTGTCCTGTCTGTTCAACCTCAGTGCATATTTGAATGAAATAAATTTACCTTAAAATAAAACTTTTCAAAACGATTTCTTTATTAAGGTTTGTTAATTTTTCCCAATTTTGAAGTTTATCGCGCTAAAAATTCCCAATTGAAAAGGCATGGGCTGTTGCCAAAAAAGTAAAAAAATCACTGATCGCTAATAGACTGAAGCTGATGCCATATTGAAAATCAGCAATCGCTATTGCTAATTATAAAATTATGAACAATTTACAATAGAAACGAAGTGGTAAGTCATTATTAAACCATTTTGTTAATGATTTTTTTTCTATTTATTGCTTAAAGCTAGCTGATACAAAATGTAGGTCACATTTCACTTCGGCCGTATTGCCTTCAATTTTGAGTGAATATATAAAAACTGCACAGGAGATGTTCTAATGTACAACTCCAAAGAAAAGAAACCGATTTTCATGCGTCAAAACGCCTAGTTAATTTGAAAATTCAAGGAAAAATAGCTGTTAAGTTATGGTAGCCAGAACTACTATGGGGGCAATCTCTGCAACAAGACCTCATTAGCTTAGAAACCTGGGAGAAGACATGGTCCATGGAGTTCAACCCGGACAAGTGTGAAGTCCTTAGAATCTTTAGAAAGAAAAATCATGTGGTCTACGGTACCCCTACGAACTTCACAACATATAAGAGTTAAAAACTTGTGAGGCAGTTGGCATAACCATTTCCAAAGATCTAAAATGGTCCAAACATATTGACAATATTACTTCCAAAGCAACCTCCACTCTTTGCTTCATACAACGAAATGTCAAAACTGACAATAAAAAGGTCGAAATTGCTGCCTATAACACCTATGTCCGCCCTCAACTGGAGTACTGTTCAAGCATCTGGCATCCTTGGCAAAAAAACAAAATGTTCAAATGTCAGCTGCTGGGTACGTCATGTAAGACTACAGTTACACCAATAGTGTTACATAAATGTTGAAAACATTAGAATGGAATACACTCCCATACAGAAGGTTACACAATTCATTAGTAATGTTTTATAAAATAAGCACCCAGACAGTTTTCCAACTAGAAACCTAAATTCAGCCCTTTTTTTGTTAATTTGGGGAAGGGTACCAGGTCCCTTTTGGAGGGGAAATTTACGTCGCGAAATCATTGTTTGGAGGAATATATTTGCTGAAAAGTTGTTAGAATCAGGACTGAAAATCAAAACTAATTTCATTTTCTTTTGCATGGGGAATTTTTGGCCAAGGTGGGGAAAAAAGTATACTTTTTAGATTGGGGAATGGGGCCGAATTTCGGCCCTAAAATCAGCATAAAAAAGGCCTGCCTAAATTACTTAATCCCCATGTCTCACACTCAGTACTTCTCAAACTCTTACTTCCAAAGGACCATCTGACTCTGGAACTCCCTACCAACTTATCTTGCTTATGTCAAATCTAGCCCCAGTCTCAGTATCTTTAAAGACTGGCGGTGGTCAATCTGTAATTCTAAGGCGTAAAAAAAAAAAATTGTTTGTTTCAGGTATCCCGACCTACCCTAAATTTTTGGCCCGACTCTAAATGTTTTTATGGCCTTGGAGAACATTTTTTTCAACTTTTTGACAAAAAGTTGCAAAACTGTAGTTTTTATCCTTTAAACATGGACAGTGATGTTATAAATCAACTTAATGATGCTCTAGAGGCATAATCCCCCTATTTGTATTCATTTTTTGACACAAAAGTAATTTCCGAAAAGTCTCCCTTAATAAAACAAGAGCTGTCGGAGGACAGCAACGCTCGACTATTCAACAGCCTTGTCGATTAAATGAATACGAAAGTCGAAAAAGGGGCATAATTTAAAAAAAGCAAAATAGGGTTATGGAACCTGCGTAGTGCTTATCAGCTCATGACAGTGGACAAGTGTGTGAAGTTTCAATCCATTCCCATTAGTTGGTACTGAGATACCAGCTTACATATAAGAATTTAAGCAACAAGAGCTGTCCGTAAGACAGCCAAGCTCGACTATTCGAAATATTGTCACAGAAGCAGGAAATTATTACCCAAAATGTTAAATATCAAAAGAGTTTTAAGTTCGAAAGGGGACATAATTTGACCAAAATACATATCAGAGTTATGGGACTTGATGTTATCAACTAGTTTTATAACCCCAAAGAAACATGTTAAGTTTCAATTCAAAATCTGCATTAGTTTTGGGGATAGTAACTTGCATGTTAAACTTTAACCAGAATTTTCTAAGTCCAAAAGGGGGCATAATTTGCTCAAAATACATGTTAAGAGTTATGGAACTTGACCCAGTGAGGTTGGTAATTGACCTTGAAAAAGAATAAATAAGTTTCAAAGCTATATGCCTTTTGGTAATAGCCGTATGTACTTGCACGCAAAACTTTAACCAGGATTTTCTAAGTCCAAAAGGGGGCATAATTTGCCCAAAATACATGTCAGAGTTATGGGACTTGGTGCTATCAACTAGTTTTATAACCCCGAAGACACATGTGAAGTTTCAATTTAATATCTGTAGTAGTTTTGGAGATAGTTACTTGCATGTAAAACTTTAACCAGAATTTTCTAAGTCCAAAAGGGGGTATAATTTGCCCAAAATACGTGTCAGAGTTATGGAACTTGACCCAGTGAGGTAGGTAATTGACCTAGAAAAAGAAAAAATAAGTTTCAAATCTATATGCCTTTTAGTAATAGCTGTATGTACTTGCACGCAAAACTTTAACCAGAATTTTCTAAGTCCAAAAGGGGGCATAATTTGGCCAAAATACATGTCAGAGTTATGGGGCTTGACCCAGTGAGGTAGGTAATTGATCTAGAAAAAGAAAAAATAAGTTTCAAATCTATATGCCTTTTAGTAATAGCTGTATGTACTTGCACGCAAAACTTTAACCAGAATTTTCTAAGTCCAAAAGGGGGCATAATTTGGCCAAAATGAAGGTCAGAGTTATGGGACTTGGTGCTATCAACTAGTTTTATAACCCCGAAGACACATGTGAAGTTTCAATTCAATATCTGCATTAGTTTTGGAGATAGTAACTTGCATGTAAAACTTTAACCAGAATTTTCTAAGTCCAAAAGGGGGCATAATTTGCTCAAAATACATGTCAGAGTTAAGGGACTTGACCCAGTGAGGTAGGTAATTGATCTAGAAAAAGAAAAAATAAGTTTCAAATCTATATGCCTTTTAGTAATAGCTGTATGTACTTGCACGCAAAACTTTAACCAGAATTTTCTAAGTCCAAAAGGGGGCATAATTTGGCCAAAATACATGTCAGAGTTATGGGCTTGACCCAGTGAGGTAGGTAATTGATCTAGAAAAAGAAAAAATAAGTTTCAAATCTATATGCCTTTAGTAATAGCTGTATGTACTTGCACGCAAAACTTTAACCAGAATTTTCTAAGTCCAAAAGGGGGCATAATTTGGCCAAAATGAAGGTCAGAGTTATGGGACTTGGTGCTATCAACTAGTTTTATAACCCCGAAGACACATGTAAAGTTTCAATTCAATATCTGCATTAGTTTTGGAGATAGTAACTTGCATGTAAAACTTTAACCAAAATTTTCTAAGTCCAAAAGGGGGCATAATTTGCTCAAAATACATGTCAGAGTTATGGGACTTGACCCAGAGAGGTTGGTAATTGACCTAGAAAAAGAATAAATAAGTTTCAAAGCTATATGCCTTTAAATGATAGCTGTATGTACTTGCATGCAAAAACTTAACCAAGGTGTGACGCCGACGCCGACGCCGACGCCAGGGTGAGTAGAATAGCTAGACTATTCTTCGAATAGTCGAGCTAAAAACTCCTAAGTTTAAAAAAGGGGCATAATTTTGTAAAATGCAAAGTTGAGTTATTGACCCTTTGCAATGCATGTCATATCATGACAGTGAACAAGTGTGTGAAGTTTCACTCCTTTCCCATTAGTGGATACTGAGATACCAGCTTACATACAAAAACTTAACCAAAAAATTCTATGTTGCAAAAGGGGCATAATTTTGTAAAAAAAGCAAAATAAAGTTATGGGACCTGCTTTATGCATGTCAGATCATGACAGTGAACAAGTGTGTGAAGTTTCAATCCATTCCAATTAGTGAGTACTGAGATACCAGCTTACATGCAAAACCTTAACCAAAAAATTCTAAGTCGAAAAAGGGGCATAATTTTGTAAAAAAACAAAATAGAGTTATGGAACCTGTGCAATGTAAGTCAGTTTATCACAGTAAACAAGTGTGTGAAATTTCAATCCATTCCCACAAGTGGTTACTGAGATACCAGCTTACATACAAAACCTTAACCAAAAATTTCTAAGTCAAACAAGAGGGCCAAGATGGCCCTAGGTCGCTCACCTAAGAAACACTCCATAACAGTGTAAAACATGTTTGACCTAGTGATTTCATGGAAACAAATATTCTGACCAATTTTCATTAAGATTGGACCAAAAAATTGGTCTCTTGCGATAAAACAAGCATTTTCTTAGATATGACCTAGTTTTTGACCCTAGATGACCCATGTTCAAACTCGACCTAGATTTTATCAAGGCAATCATTTGACCAATTCATGAAGATCAACTGAAAAATACAGCCTCTATCACATACAGAAGTATTTTCTTTCATTTGACCAACTGACCTAGTTTTTGACCTCAGATGACCCATATTCAAATGCGACCTAGATTTCATTAAAGCAATCAACCTGACCAAATTTCATAAAAATCAATTGAAAAAAACAGTCTCTATCGCATACACAAGATTTTTCTTTAATTTGACCTAGTGACCTAGTTTTTGACCTCAGATAACCCATATTCAAAATCGACCTAGATTTCATCAAGGCAATCACTCTGACCAAATTTCATGAAGATCAATTGAAAAATACATCCTCTATTGCATACACAATGTTTTTCTTCGATTTGACCTAATGACCTAGTTTTTGACCCCAGATGACCCATTTTCGAACTCGGCCTAGATTTTATCAAGGTAATCATTCTGGCTAAATTTCATGAAGATCAGTTGAAAAATACAGCCTCTATTGCATACACAAGGTTTTTCTTTGATTTGACCTAGTGACCTAGTTTTTGACCCCAGATGACCCATTTTCGAATTTGGTCTAAATTTCATCAAGGTAATCATTCTGACCAAAATTCATGAAGATTAAATGAAAAATACAGCCTCTATCGCATACACAAGGTTTTTACGTGATATGACCTAGTGGCCTAGTTTTTGACCCGAGATGACCCATTTTCGAACTCGGCCTAGATTTTATCAAGGTTATCATTTTGACCAAAATTCATGAAGATCAATTGAAAAATACCGCCTCTATCGCATACACAAGGTTTTTCTTTGATTTGACCAAGTGACCTAGTTTTTGACCCGAGATGACCCATTTTCGAACTCGGCCTAGATTTCATCAAGTCTATCATTCTGACCAATATTCATGAAGATTAATTGAAAAATACAGCCTCTATTGCATACACAAGGTTTTTCTTTGATTTGACCTAGTGACCTAGTTTTTGACCCAAGATGACCCATTTTCGAACTCGGCCTAGATTTCATCAAGGTTATCATTCTGACCAATATTCATGAAGATTAATTGAAAAATACCGCCTCTATCGCATACACAAGGTTTTTCTTTGATTTGACCTAGTGACCTAGTTTTTGACCCGAGATGACCCATTTTCGAACTCGGCCTAGATTTCATCAAAGTTATCATTCTGACCAATATTCATGAAGATTAAATGAAAAATACAGCCTCTATCGCATACACAAGGTTTTTCTTTGATTTGACCTAGTGACCTAGTTTTTGACCCGAGATGACCCATTTTCGAACTCGGCCTAGATTTCATCAAGGTTATCATTCTGACCAATATTCATGAAGATTAATTGAAAAATACAGCCTCTATCGCATACACAAGCTAAATGTTGACAGACGACGGACGACAGACGACAGACGACGGACGCCGGACATCGAGCGATCAGAAAAACTCACCTGAGCATTGCTCAGGTGAGCTAAAAAGGGGCATAATTTTGTAAAAAAGCAAAATAGAGTTATGGAACCTGTGCAATGTAAGTCAGTTTATCACAGTGAATAAGTGTGTGAAGTTTCAATGCATTCCCACAAGTAGTTGCTGAGATACCAGCTTACATACAAAAACTTAACCAAATCGGGACGCGGACGCAGATGCGGACGCCGACGCATGGGCGAGTCCAATAGCTCTACTATTCTATGAATAGTCGAGCTAAAAAAATGAAAAAAAAACCAGTTTTTCCGACCTACCTCAGGGCTTTTCATCAGGAAATTGGGAAGAGGCCCAGGCCTTTCAAATTGGGAAATTTATGCGCGATAATTGTCTATTTTGGGAAAAAAGCTATTCGTGGAAATATAGGTACTAGGGTATAAATTTGAACAGCAATAAGTATTTTTCAACTGAAATTTAACTTTTACTGTAATACAGCACTTTATTTTGAATTTTGATTTCACATTTCACAAAACCAATGATCACAATCCATGTCTCTTTGTTTTGTATTTTTGAAATTATCAACCAACATATTCAGTTCTGTGTCACTTGGGGCAAGCAGAAACAGTGGAAATAGTAGTATCGATACTAGTTGGGACCGCCTCGGTGATATTATCACTGGTACCCTCCTCTAACTTACGTTGTTTCACCCCGCAGTCGAATAGTGACCTCTGATTTTCTGATATTGCCGCACGTTTGATTGTTTTGTTGTAATACTTTCCGTTATGTGACATGTTTTTTAGAAAACGATAAACCGGAAGTAAACACCGAAATACGAATTAATTTATCTCCCCTGAAACACGGACTAAAATCTAAAATCCGGGACACGGAACATAACGGATTAGACTGGTTATGCGTAACACGTGGTCAATGTGCTATAGGAAAACAAAAAAATCGATACCAGACAAACGCTTCCTCCGGAAATAATGAATGTAAACAAAATCATAATCATCTGCTAGCCTAATTTTGGGAAATTTTACCTTGCATTTTGGGAAGTGTCTCTGCCACAGTTGGGAAAAATTACTATATTTTTGGATTGGGAAGTAGCCGAATATCGGCCTCTGTTATATAAGGATGAAAAGCCCTGTACCTACCCTAATTTTTTTGGATGAAGGCGATGTTGGTGACAAGGATGCAACTGTTAAGAATTGTTCAAAATAAAAGTGTAAAAAATCTTAGGGCGATGGGGTATGAATTTAGTCGAAAAACATATTTTTAGTGAAGGAAATTTGGCCGAATATATCACAAAAACTCTCGAGTCGAAATGAGGTTCAAATGATATTAGGGACGAACAGTCGATAAAATATCACTTAAGTTTTCAGTACATTCTTAACATTGCTACAGCTAATTTCAGCAGTTATGGAAAATAAAACGCAACTGATTATGTTCTTTATCACTGTGGCAATGAAAATAGCACTTAAGCTCTGCTGAAAACATGCTTTTCACAATAAATTTGGAACTTTATTTTACCACGTTCGTCCTTTCTTTCCGGCAGGTGTAAACGAACTCAAAGTTTCTAAACCACCGCCAAGAAAAGTTCAGAAAAGAAAGGACAAGACTAGTAGTACTCTCGGAGCACACGGCGTTTTGTGTATAATATGCATAATATACTGACTAAAGGTTAGGGTTAGGATTACAAAGGTTACAAAATACATACACATTAAAAATAAAAAAAAATCAAATCGCTTGATTCCGGTATACATTCCGGAGTCTATAAAATAGCATACCAGATCTGTTAACAGTCACAGTTCACGTGCATGAAAGTGTAAAATTTAAGAGTTCTACCGTAATAAGTGATCGTATGACTCGAGTATGTAATTCTACATAGTATATAATTTTATTTAAGTACATGAACGATCGTACAAACTCAACTCAAAGTTAATGGGGAAAAAGCAGTGCCGAAAAAGACATAGGCGTGGTGATAGATGATAATTTATCATTTAGCCAACACCTCGTGGAAAAGGTCAATATAGCAAATTCAGTACTTGGAGCTATGCGACGGTCCTTTGAATACCTAGATTTACAAACTTTCATGAAACTGTACACAGCCTTAGTCCGTCCGCATGTCAAATATGCACACCCTATCTGGAGCCCTTACCAAAAAAAAAAGACATTTTAACAGGGGCGTAGGGACGATTTGAGCATTGGGGCGGCGGAGGGAGTGGGTTTGGGAAGGGGTATTCAGGCCCGGATCCAGAAATATTTGACTGGGTGGCCGAGGCGCGTAGCGTCAAGAGCGGGTAGGTACTGGAGGGGGTCCTCTGTCCATGTTAATAGGTTCAGAGTCTCCCCACTGGAAATTTTTGAAATACAGGCATGAAATGGCGGCCTCTGATGCGTTTTTAGGTCTAAATTTAGGTACTCCCCTCTTGATGGTTGGGGAGTGGGTCAGGGGGGCTCTCCTTCTTGAAATTTTTGAAAAATGTGTGAAATGGTGGTCTCTGGTGCGTTTCTGAGTCTAAATTTAGAGAATATATTATTCCTTTGCCAAAATAGTATGGTGCATCTTTGATGAGTTTAGGCCACTTCTCATCCGACTGGAGTGGGGTGGGGGTGGAGGGGGAGGGACACGCCCCCGCCCCTCGAGTCGGCCGTGGATCTGGGCCTGGTATTAACCCTAGCATCAACAGGATCCGGGGTGGCACCGGGGAAAATTACATAAAGCTAGAGTAAATGGTGCAATCTGGCGACTTCTTGGGCTAAACATACTCGTTTTTTTTTTCAAGTTTTCACACTTATTTACAGTTTACTGTATTTAAACACTGTAATGGTGGTACGATGTTAGATACGGACAACGTCTTGCCAGGGTAGAACCAGTAATGTTTAAGCAGGGGATCAAGCACAAGACCCTGATTAAAGGCGTAATCCAATCCTTATGGCATTTTAGTCATTAAATGGCATTATAAAGGTAATTTCCATGTTTATGTGGAAACTACATTTTTCGGCAGAATTTGAGACACGTTGCGGTTTATCGATTTTGCACAATACCCTGTCATCAAGGTGATCCAGCAAGGTGTCAACGATATGACAAGATTCGTGTAAATATCAGTCTCCCATGCACTTCATGATAAATTGACAATTGGCAAGAGAAGACCGCCGTTTTTATTCTCAATTATATTTCCTAGCCTTTTCAAAAATTTACGAGTTCGGCATTTCGCCGCTCCTCGAAATATTGGGGCGGTGTGCGCCGCCCCTCCGCCCCAGCTCCTACGCCATTGTTTAATGGTTGAAAACCTGCAGACACGAGCCATCAAAATGATCCCTGGATTATCCCATCTCAGCTACGAAGAACGACTCCGCAAACTCGAATTACCAACACTTAGCTACAAAAGAGCAAGAGGGATATGATAGAAGCTAGTGTACAAATTAATGTGCTTAGCAACAAATACTATTTCAACGAAAAGGAACTTTTAACACTGAATGAAAATTTTACTACCATAGGTAATCCCATGAAACTGTATAAATCTAGACCCCGCTTAGACATCCGAAAGTATTCATTCAGTCATCGTGTGGTGGACATGTGGAACTCGCTGATTAAATCGGCGTCTGATCAGGTTCCAAGCTGTTTGCTACTCTGACAATATTTCTTCCAATTTTGGAGCAAATTGAATGAACTTTACAATTTTAGCAGACGACATTTCCAGCAGACGACAATTTATCTAGAATGCTAAAGGTTAAGATTAATTTAAGTAATTGAGGATTTATATAGTGTGCTACTGTCCATTCAGGATTCCCGTGATACCATAGATCACTGTGGAAGTGTACATAGATTTTTTAATCCATTCCCAAGGAGACAGATTTTGTTTGTCTGTTTAGATGTATTACTAGATGCGATGCGTTGATGAACCATCAAATATTATGCAAACTCTTCTAGAAAAAAATACAGGCAAAGTTTGTTTATAAATGATGGCGACATAAAACTGCAACCACTTAGCTATTAGTTTTCATGAAAACTTCCGCGAAAATGAAGGAAGTTTTCACGTTAATAATGGAGGATTTCATGAAACAGAAACATTTCATGAAGACTAGTTAAATATCTTAACACGACATTATGTAAGTTGGTGCTCTGAACTTACACCACTTAAAGAATGTTTTCATGATTATTTTTAACGAAAATAATAGTGGTTTTCATGACAGCAGATAAATTTTCATGAAAGCAAAATTATATTTACTCTGAACTGACACCCATAAATATCATGAAAAGTTTGCTTTCATGAAAAGTTAGCTGGTATTATGAAACTTTATCTGGTATGTTGTGGCAGTTTAAAGCACTAACTAGCAAATTTTCATGTTAAGACATTTATCTTGCATTCATGAAAAATTTATCTGTTTTCACGATATTTTTTTAGTTTTCATGTAAACCTTCTTTACTTTCGCGGAAGTTTTCATGAAAACTAATAGTTAAGCGGTGGCAGTGTTATGCCATAATAAATTGTACCAAAAGGATAAAATTTTATTAAAACTTTTTGTATATAGCATATAGAACTCATTTTAATTCATTTGATGATAATTCGAATTACAGTATTTTATAGAAGCGACACCCCATCGTCAGCAATTACTCTTGCAGCGAAAGAATCAAGCACAACAATGATCAGAGTCTCGTGATTATTGCTATCTTTTCTAATATAGCACAACCACCTATACCTAAATGAACATAGACTCATCAGCAATAATAAGGTTTTGCAATGTCCAGTAGCATCCTTTCTCATACTGTTTCTAGAAACTTGTCATTATTTGTTGATTTTTTTTTACAGTTTTGTACTGATGAATCATGCATTGTTTTTAACTCTGCGTCCTAATTTACAGTTGTAGGTGGATATACTTTTGGAGAGAACCTCCTAACTCGGCTGAATTCTGTCTTTAAATCGATAAACTTACCTTTGAGACCATACGAGAAATTGAATAAATAACAATATACATTGCTACAATAGCTACTGACTATTATAAAAACCGTTCTTCCCTAGGTCTGTAGCCATTAGTTAGTGGAATAGACCTCCGCTTGAGATGCCCTCTTTATAAACAACCGAGAAAATCAATGTTCTTGTTCCTGTTAGCAAATATGTTAGTAAATATGCTTCGCCATAATATGGCCATAGGCCCTAATTTTATCTTTAAACACTGATACATTTTGCATTATATTTTATTTGGCCTAAATTCTTTTTTTTTTTCTGCTGACAATCTTTGTGGTTTGGAGCGCTCGAAACGTCAAATTCATTCGAAGGGTTTAACAACATCGTGAGACAGAGGAATTATTCCTTATATATTTATTGTCACTTTGTTTTAAATCGATCCTTCGGGCTCGTTATTCATTCTTATTTTGGTCAATAATTGTCATAATTTTTAGACCAAAATGATATGTTTTGAATCAGACGACGGGAACCAAAATGAGCGAAAATATTTTACAATGTCATTTATCAAAATAAATAAATTCTAATAATGATCATAAGGGAATAATTATTCATTGAAAACTTGAAATTCTCTAGATTAATCTGCATCAAAAATACCATTTACCATACATATGTACCTGGTCACCAGCATAAAAAAAGAGGGTCATAATGGCCATAGAACTGTCACCAGATTTTCACAACTACGTGTTATGATCAAAACAATCCTGGCGCAGGTTCGATGTTATATTTTATTTGGTTCAAACTCATTTTATTATAATATGCACATTTTAGACAATAAAATACATAGACGAATGCTGGATTGGACCGGAAGCCAGTAGGCTCTTTTAAGTCCACTTTATGATGCTGCATGGTGACCAGGTACATATATATGGTAAATGGTGTCCATGTTTTATTTCTGCTAACAATCATTGAGGCTCAAAACGTCCAGTTCATGTGAAGGCTTTAACAGCATCGTCAGACAGATAAGGTTTTCCTTATACATTTATTTCACGTTGTTTTTAAATTAATCCTTTGGGCTGGCTTTTCATTCTTATATTGATCATTAAATTTTATGTCACAATTTTCAGATCAAAGTAACATGTACTACATCAGACGATGGGAACCCAAAAGAGCGAAATTAACTTAAATCAGTAATGGCAAAGAATGATTACTAATAATGACCACAGGGCGATAATATTTCATTGTAAACTTTAAATTCTCCCACTTCAGCAGTATCAAAGATACCTTATGCATGTACCTGGTCACCAGCAAAAACAAAGTGTCACAATAACCCTAGATCAGTCACTTGAGTTTCACAGCTCGATCAGGTGTAACATGATGTAATTATTTAACTAGCCAAGCGGAGATTCCATGTTTTTTATTCATAATCAATTTGCCTAAAAGTACATATTAACATAATAATTAAAAATACATAAACATTATATTAGATAGTCATAAAAAGAGATAAAACATGACAATATTGCAAATAGATATTCAATTAACGAAGATCAAATACAAAACACACTCCTATACGAGCAAAGATTCATTCACGTTCACGCCACATTTATAATGATGACGAAACAAACATTGAAAGCACGTTTTAGAACAGGGAGTTTAAGCGTGAAAGCGTCAAACTTGATAAGTTGTTATACTTTGGGCGATTCAGATGTCACGGTTTCCGTACACATCTCTAACACAGAGAAGTTGAGATATACTTTGGGCGATTCAGATGTCACGGTTTCCGTACACAGCTCTAACACAGAGAAGTTGAGATATTTTTTCAGTTTCCGGTATACTCAAAATACAAATTTATGTTAGAATGTTGAAATCATTGAACATACCCAACACAGAGATACATACCTATAAACCAAGCAAGTCGTAATTTATCTCTAATGTGAAGATACAGTGAATAGACTGATTTGCATATTCGTCGACAAGATGCAACACGGGATGAGCAAGCAAAACCACTAATACATGTATAAAATAAAACCACATGAACAGAATGTAAACAGAATTACGGAAACCATCTTGGATCGACCAGAAGGAGTGCCGGACCGTGAGGCCATCATAACTGGCGTCACCCCGACACACACTTAATTCACATCTTAATTTGTATATTTGAAAGAGGGAACAAATTGCCAAGGAATGAGTATTTCGAAATGTTGACCAGTGAGCGGTGGTCAGTGAGACCAAATAAGAGTTCAATGGGTTTGGTGGTGTTTTAATGGTTGTCAGGGTGCTACCTTATCTAGTTTGGAGGGTTGTTTGAGTTAAGAGTACCGTTATCCAGTCATCAACAAACAATGTAACTACTAACATTCGTTGTTTCAGAGGTTATTTCAAGAACGTCTTGTGTATATTAATAAAAATCATGCAAGATGCTTTTCCATTTGCCTTGCACTACTTTTTGTCAGCATTGTCAACATTGAGCTTACTTTCTGAGTCTGATATTACATTTTGCAAGAAAATGTAGAATGGCCAATTAAAGAAACACTTAGGCAGCTACAGAGTTGACAGATATCACTAGGATCGCGTTACTTTTCTGCTGGCAAACCACTAACGTAGAATCTATACCGCTAAAGGAAAGTGATAAAGGATTCGACACGCCGTCTGACCTTGTAAGCACCCCAAGCTTTTTTGTACCATCGCCGTCTACATGAATAACTGAGCTGGATTTTACACCACAAACAAACACACTTCCATCATTCCCAACACAGATACCTGCTGGATTCTTTAGATACGGATCCTCAAATGTAGCAAGCGTCTTGCCGTGTATATCGATGGTCCTCAAAACACTGGTATCATAACTAGCAACATATATCTTGTTCCCGTCTTCACTAATTGCGAACGAATTAACCGATTTCTTTCCCATAGACATATTTGAATATAGCAAACTTGTTTGCTTTCCTTCTCTTGAATATACATAGATGCGTTGGAAATCACCTATATAGAACTGGTTGTTGTTGAAAGCAATACCTACACACTCATGCTCAAATGTCATCACACTTTTCTCTTCTATTACGTGATTGGTAATCATAAAAGTCTTCACCATATTTCCAGCCATCGTTACTGCAACTTCGTTTCCATCTACGTAACAGACCTCGTGCGGTTCTTCTGGTAGTTCATATAGTGCCATGACGTATTTGTCCTCGGAAAGAAGCTTTAAACGTCGATTGCTGCTGTCTGTCAGAACGATTCTTGTGTCTGGCAAGAGACAGCAGCTGGAAATATTGCAAGAAAGTAGACGCCTGTCCCCTTCAACTTTAACATTGCGTACTTTTGTGTTCATAACTCGCAAGTTGTTAGCAGCAGTTTTATCATCAGTCTGGTCTTTTATGTCGTCCAGATGTAATGAAAGTGTGCCCGACCTGAAGAATAATTTGACTTTATTTTAGAAAATCCTTCTTTTTA
This sequence comes from Mercenaria mercenaria, assembly GCF_021730395.1. NCBI lineage: Eukaryota > Metazoa > Mollusca > Bivalvia > Venerida > Veneridae > Mercenaria > Mercenaria mercenaria. The sequence continues at coordinate 4,427,322 of NC_069377.1, read as the reverse complement.
TGAATGTCTCTCTATCTAAAATACAGATGTGCCCACTGTCTGATTAAACATACTTTGAGGAAAATGCATTAGCTTCTTTGATATAAACATTGAAAAATATATTAATATTTCTTTAATTGTAAAATATCTTGTTATTGTTCTAAGTTGTTGCATTGCCACCGGTTGTTACCTGCTTAGTTTCAGAGCTCAGTGCCTGCACCAAGTATTTGTAAAAAGTAAAATACTGGGCCGATTCAAAATAAAAGTACAATAGTGAACTTGTTGATATATAGGGATATGCAAAAGATTATAGCAAAAACTAAAATTTTGAAATTGATCTGTACATTGTCTTTAGAAACGGTATTTTATATCCAATATTTGCTGCATATCCCTTTATTTTCCCTCATGGCTATTACCATAATGAACGGAATTGCATAGATCTACCATGTACGAAATTATTTACCGTTTTAATATAAAGTCATGAGCTTTCCCAAAGAAAATTAAAATTACATAGTGTTGATGAAAAATAAAATATTATTATGAAATTTATAAGAAGTTATTTTTAGAATTATACCTTTCAATGTTCTGTTCACCGTCAGTGTCCCAGGTTATCCAGTCGTTTTTATAGTCTTCACCAAGCACATCTTTCTCATGCTCTTTAAACAAGTACATATGCTTACTACGACATTCCAGGCAAAACTGCTTCTTACAAATTCCACAGAAATAAAAAGCTTTTTTATTGACAAAGTTTTGGTTACATGGCATACACGCGTAGTCGTGGAATTCTAAATTGTCGGATGAAACCGACACGACAGCGTAAAATGCTTCATCGTTGTCCGCCATTACTTTCTTTAATATGATAGAAGCATCATTGAATTATGAATCATGTTTTACAACTTTATGAATCTAGGCTTCGAAATTTATATTTTCAACGAACCGATTAATTGTTATCGACGAGTTTTCTAATGCTAAATGTTCTAATATAGCATTCCCATTTTGTTCAATTTATAAGCAATTTTAATTTCGAAATACATGCTAGTAAGGTATAGGTATGTAGAACTGAAACTTGATTCATTGCTTGGAAATTAAAAGTATGTAATGTTGGATTTTAGTTCTAGAAAAAAAAATCATATTTCTTCTTTTGCTCTTCTTGCCTGTTTGCATTTTCATAAGGTTTACAATGATTATACTGAGAACTGCTTATACATGTAGTTAGAATAGCAATGTGGGACTATCTATAAAAGAAATCGCGCAACAAGTTATAATGCTACAACTTCTTACAACTTATAACGTTAAAAACCTAACAAGTAAGACAGTTTTTGTCTTAGTGCATGCACTAACAAACGCAACAATCTATATAGTTATGATCGTGTGATTGGCGAGTTAATTTGAATTGGCTGAATACATGTTTGAGCGCAGAAAAAAAACAAGTTGACAAATAACTTCTTAACTGTAAAATAGGGACCTGCCTTTCGTAAAGAAAACAGTATGCTAAACAGCTTACATTGCAGTGTGAATAATTTTTTTCAACAACATATATTTCTCTTAATGATCATCGACGTATATATGTTAGAATACGACACAGCATAACAAAGTAGACAGATTTATTGTTAGTATTTCATAATCGCACATACATGGTGGTGATGCACCAAACCAGGATACACTTGTCAATGAAACTGCGGAAGGTAAATTAAAAGGAAAATAAACCAAATTTCCGCCTGGAAGTTATATATTTGTATGTCGATTGACGTAAGATCCTATTTTTTTAATAAACATCATTTTAACTGACAAAATTAGCAGCTAATAGACTGAGGACTTTGATTCGACAAACCTAAGTAAAAAGAAAGCGTGTATTATGAAAAAATGCGGTTGGTATATAAGTTAAATACAAAGAATACGTTTAATATGACAGATTATTTAAGTGTATGAATTTAGAAATCATTTAAATGAAATTTTCTGTTGGTATATAAGCCAAATCGGATGGGAGAGCTTCTTAGATAGAGTAAAGTATATTATGTTCTTTTTTGTTCGGATTAAATTTTTTCAACAATATTTCTCTAATGATCATCGACTATAATAAATCGACAGCATAACATAAGTAGTACAGATTTATTGTTGTTTTCATAATCGCCATCCATGTGGTGATGCACAACCAGGATACGCTTGTCAGAAACTGCGAATAACTTAAAGAATCTTCCGCCTAAGTTTATATGTCATGACGAAGACCATTTTTTATCATCATTTACTGACAAAATTAGCAGTAATAGACTGAGACTTTGTCGACAACTAAGTAAAAGAAGCGTGTATTATGACAAATGCGGTGTATATAAGTTAAATAAAGAATGCGTTTAATATGACAGATATAATGTATAATTTAGAAATCATTAATAAATTTTCTGTTGTATATAAGCCAAATCGATGAGAGCCTAGATAGAGTAAGTATATTATGTTCCCTTTTGTTCGATAAAATCAAAGCTATTTCTATAGTGACCATTATTGTTACAGTATCCTTCTAGCTTAGACGCTCGTCTTTAACAGCCAGAACGTTTCTTTATGTTGATGAAACAAAGAATTGTGTAAATTATTTGACTACAGAAGTAAGATTGCTGTTCAATCTTGACAATATATGGTGGCCGGTAGCGTCCATTTTAAAGCCGCGAGAAATTTTACCGTCAGTTTTTTAACTGTCGTAGGCAGCTTTCAAATCTGCGAGATTTTATGCCGAAATTGTATAAAACATCGCAGCCAAGAGAAACTCTCAAAATTTTTCTTTGACACTTCTGTCGTAAAAAGTCGCGAATTACAGACGAAACCTCGTGACATTTTCTGTCTGCTAAGTAGAATAAGCCACGCAAACACATTGTTATTTTAAGTAGCCTATTGCGGCCATTTTAATCCGTGATATTTTTGTGTGTGATGTGTTCCTTATAAAAAGTCGAGTTTAACTGTTTAAGCCTCGAGTTTTTATGCCGAGAAACGTCTCTCATAGAAAAGTCACGGTTTCTTTAATAAAAAATGTCGCGGATTTCTTACTCGCGACATTTTATGAAAATGCGAATGCGTAGCGTGATTCGCCCGGAAGTGAATGTAGGAAGTTAGTAGTAGCAGTGAGCAGTGTTTTACTTCTTCTGCTACTGCTGCTACTGCTATTTTCACGCTTTTGCTCCTGCTGCTACTACCAGCTTCATATCAATTTTGAAAGGGCGGGTGTATTCAAATCATTATGTCTGCATAAAATATCGCGGCTAAAAACCGCGACATTTTATGAGACCTTTGTTGAGAAATAAAAGTTTCGGCTTAACTTTTACCCTCGTCGTTTTGTAGAATTTCTATTGAAATAACAAGAAATGTCGCGATTTTTTCTGTTCCTCGACTTTTTATAGACTCACGAGGGATAAAATATAGAGCCAGACCATGGGCGCTACCGGCCACCGGAGTTAAAATGTTCCTGGCTGTTTCAAACAAGTATTATAAGATATTGCGGTTTATATGTTTCTTGCGGAATTTTGTATAATTTCGAAAAAAAATCTCGCGGATTTGTAAGTTTCCCGCGACATTTTATACACAGACTATAAAATTTCCCGCGGGTTTAAATTGGCCGCATCCGGCCACCATAAAACTATGTTAAAATTGTAAACATGCAGAATCGAATTGATTGGAACGCACATCATAAAAATGAACCGAAATATTACACGATGAGTACATCTTAACCGAATTTTTATGGGCTAAAGTTTCCGAACTCCATAATTTCGTTAAAATTAAAAAAGTAGATCAGGCACAATTGCAAAAAGTATATTTCAAAATTCTAAGTACACTATTTTCATAATTATCATATGATATTATATAAATAAATGCTTCAGCAAGCAAACTGTTTACGTTGTTTGCTTATCTTTTCTTATTATTTGCTATCCTCTATTTCGTCGTTTGTTCTCTTTTAATCTGATACAAATGACAAAAATCACTGCAGACAAACAATAACGCACTATGCGAAATTTTTAAATTGGAATTTGAAATGCTGTTCCGGAGTAGGTCAGAAATAACTGTAAGAGAAATTCTGTCCTCTGACAGTTTTATTAATGAAAATAATATAAAAATACCATTTACTGTAAATTGTTACAAAGTTTGGGACTCGAAGCAGTAACTACTCCAAAAGTATTTGGTTTATCTGACCTTCAGTATCATTTTAGTTTGCATGTAAAAATACTCTTATTGGATATTTCTGACATTATCAAAATACTATATATCTCTTACTGATAGTGTAAAGAGTGTAAAATTTAGTCTTTGTTATCGGTATATGTAATTAATACATTTACATACATGAAAGCAATTACAAACACATATTATTATAATTAAAAATTTATGAATAAAATTACACTCACAATTTTACACATACATATAATTATGTAACGCACATAATACAATAACAAAGATGATATGTGACTAAAAACAGAACAAAGCAAAGCAAAACAGAACAGTTAACCTTTAACTAAAGGAGACAAAAAGACAAAGATTAACTGAATGAGTTTTATTCCGACGAGAAAGTACAAAAAAAAATCAGGTTTTTTTTTTTCTTTTCTTTTTTTTTTTTTTTTTGTTAGAAATGTTGGTAGCTCTTATCGAAAGCTGAAAGCTTAAGGCGTAAGAGATTACATAGTTTGCACAAAATCGATGCTTAAAACAAAAGTAATTTCTAAATGTTTATATGAAGATGAAAGCAAAATTGTTTTTCTAATTTCATATGCATTATATGTATGAATTTTTCTAAAATTCGTACTATATTTTGATTTTCTTAATTTGGAACTTCTACGACTTTGAACATATTCGGTCTGTGCCAGTGTCTTTTGGGTATGAATTATTTTCTGAAGTCCTTATATATTGTATATCAACAGTGTTCGCACGCCTGTTTTATGGCATGCCGTAAGGTCGATATTGCGAACCCATGGTAGCACGACTGCACGCAACTCGACAAATCAAAATAAAGCTTTTTGTGTTGAGTTCATCTGGCTGAATAAAAAACTGGCAACGCGGGTCGTCAAACAGATAACTCAGCCCAGACCTCATTTGTCGCGTTTTCGTGCTGCAGGGCAAAACTTAAACTATTCTCTAAATAAAACAGTAAGTGGAGACCCATAGGTCGCGCAACACGACAAAAATGAGTGTTGCAGGCTCGGTTTAATTGAGCCTGTTCGTGGACGGTAACGGGAATATGGAAATATGCAACCGTCCACGACCTCTAGCCCCAGCTTGAGAAGGACAGTATTTGCACACGTTACAAGTACCAAAATACAAGTTAAAGACATTCACAGATGTGTTTATACGGCCGAGCATATGTAACCTTCAAACTGTGATACAATGAGTGTAATTCTATGAAAAGCGGCGTATGTATCTCGGTTAAAATGATCCACAAGCCATTAACAAGATAACAATAGGCAGAACTAAACAAAGCTGAATTTAGAAAGTGGATCCCACATAATGGAAACTGCACATGCTTTGCATAACCCTTACCCTGCTTAATTTTTATAATGAATTTGTCCATCTTTCAATTTGAACAGTACCATTAATTGTTAAAAGGGATGCATACCAAAAGTTTCTGACTGAAAGACGAACAGTGCAGATCATAATCAGACTGCATGGATGTACAGGCTGATCATGATCTGCACTGGTCGCGAAGGCAGAATCAATCGTGTTTAGCATGGAAAGGAATAAAAATGCGACCAATTTGTCGAATTTGTCCTTATAACACTTTGCATTACACTGGGCATTGTCAATATGAAATTTAAAAATTGTCATTTCTACTTATGCTTTTCATAAGGTATTTTGAAATGTATCCTGTCGTCATTTAAAAATGTGTGACCATTTGTTTTTCTGTCATTTCTTTCTTTCATTATGGTATATATAGGAAAAGACGTAATTTAACAGTGTGCGTACAATACTGAATTCAACTGGATTAACCCATAGCTGGACTCGGCATTCGCATCGTCCAAATGTGGGTTATTAGTGCTTTTTACGAGTCCAAATGAATTCAGTGCTCAACAATGTTAAATTACCTCATAATATTGTCAAGTTTATGTGCAACTTTTTTTAGCAAGTTTTCTGTTGGTTAAAAGATACTTTATTTCACCATGTATATTAGAATCCGAAACTAGTACCTGACGTACGAACATGGTTATCCGCAAAGGCGTACGCTAGAATTCGGGGCGAATTGTTCCCAATGATAGAAATGTTATGAGGGAAAATGCCGTTTTCTAGGGCAGATAACTCTTTTTCAATACCGGTGACCTATGACTTTTATTGCATATGTTTTTTTCTTAGATGATTGTCCTTCAATATCCAAAGTTTAAAGAAATTCTATTATTGGGAAAAATTTCGCCCCGAATTCTAGCGTACGCCTTTTATGTCAAATCCTATTGCTATAACAGCTATGTAAAATATTTCAAACCTGAAATGGTATGCGATTAAAATAAATGTATTATGATAAGAAACCTTTGACTTAAAGTGTGTCAGTGGAACTTTACACTTGATAACACAAACCAACAAAGATGTAACGCGTTACAAAAATTACATTTAATCAGACAATCGAGGTATTTCACTTTATAAAGAAGACCCCAACACCAGAATGGATGTGAAATTGTTTTTATTATACAACTGTCATTTAATAATCTTTTGTTCTGGTGTTATTTCTCAGATTTTTTACTTTTCAATTCGACAGCTTACAGTTATATATTCGAACCAAAATCGTCTTGACATTTAATGTTAACATTCAGTTTATCAAATAATTGAATTTAGGTTACACAATTCACTTGTTCAAATTGATAAAATCAGTACAAAAGCTAAAAGGGAAAATATAACAAGAACTATCTTTAAAAATGATGGTCGGCGAATTGTAATAAGGAAAGAAGTTTATAAAGTTTTCATCTAACATTCATCTTTCATCTAACATTTTTCAAATTGCAAAACTAAACACCGCACTTTAACAATTTAAATGGTTCTCTTTTAATTTTTCGCAAAGGTTTCGTAGGGTTGCAATTTTGTTTCGTTTATCCTTAGACGAATAATTACAGCAGTAGTTCGATGAAGATTCATAAAGCGGTTCATGAAAAGAGGTCATTAAACGTGTTTATATTTTTAGCTAAATTGGTCCCTATCCCCATTTGTAACAAAATAGCAGGAGACCTTACGATATTGTTACACATCGAGTTTGATAAAAATCCATTACATTTTAGTGGTTAATGCGAAGAAAGGCATATCTACTTTTAGCTATAGTGGTCCCTAATAGGGCCCAAGTTCCTATATAAATAAATTTGGAAGAGGACCTTATAATGATGCTCCAGACCAAGTATGACAAAGATCCATCAAGCTGTTCATGAGACGCTGTATAAAGGCATTTCTAGTTTTAGCTCTAGCAGCCCCTAAAAGGGGTCAAATGTCCCAGCTGAACAAAGTTGGCTGCGGGCCTAATAAAGATGCTACAAATCAAGTTTGATTAGAATACATGAGAAAAAATCAATTAAAGGATTTTTTTATTAATCATTCTTATTTATTTCTAAAATAGGCAACTGATCCCGCTTTAACAAATGCATATTCGCTATTCGTGAATCTTTGGACAATGACGTCACACCTATAAAAAGTGAAGGTCAAGCGAAACATACAATTGTTATTATTTCAATATTTCTGTTTCATAAGCAAATTTTGACCGCATAAGCAAAGTTTTGACCGTAGTTATATCACATAGATAAACTGTATGCAACGTACCTTCATTTCAGTGTAAAATGAGATTCAGTCATTATAAAGCATATATATAATGAAACAGATTTCAACTGAGTTCAATACTTGCATACAATACTAAAAAAATATTCATATATAACAAATCAGCTAAATAATTTGTAACAAATATATCAAAGAAAACAAGTACTCATTTTAATATGCAAACTGAATAAGTCACAAAAGCAAGAAACCTTTTCATATACAGACGACAATTGTGACATGGAAAATCTTTTAAAAAGCACTTCTCTACATAAAAGACTCTTATCACACCCTTATTCATGTGATACGCAGTCCGTATTCAGCTCTTTCTTTAATTTGATATATGTTGGTATTTGAACAGGTTTTTATCATATTTATTAAATTCTTGCTAAATATACTGAGCCAAAGTTGGCTTTAAAACTGTGAGCAGCGTCGTTTAGGATAAACGCTTTGTCTACATTTCACTCAGCGTAGCACAGTCAACAGAGTGAAAGAAATTGACACTCTCGTCCAATCAGGCAGAGTGTTGCATAAATCTTCCGTTTTGATAAATTATCTATAATGCGTTATCAAGTAGTTTGATTGGCAAACTGAAGTCACGTGGCATAGGAAAACGAAAACGAATTTAGACGGCGTCGCCGAAAAATGTCAAAGCAAAGTACAATTGTTAAATGTTGTTAGCCTAGACCTACTAAAAAGCGCTAATATTTGTTTTACGTTTAAAGCTGACAACAAAGATGTATTATGTACATGTATTGAAAAACAAACCTACAGAAAATCAACGCATACACAACACCATATCAATCAATTAAGGTAATAAACGATCCATTAATCCCCTCAGTTCTAACAATTTTGACAAAATAAAAGTTTTTATTTTTGTCTAAACGTCTCGCTCATCCCTGCATACAGAAATGGATTCAGTGCACTGTTGAAGTACGCCAGGAACGTCGCAACGAAAGTCAAGTCATCGCTTACGAAATCTGGTAGCTGTAAAGATAACAGAGAATTAAAAAAATAATGAAAACACGTGGACAAATGCTTCAGTAAAATGTTTCAATTCATACAGATAAAATATATAAACTTATTCTATAACAGGCTAATTAAAATTGCGCCGGTATATATACAGAAAAATTAGCTTACTAGCCATACATGTTTACGCAGTTCTGAGTATTTAATACATGAAGCAGGATTGACCTCAGGACCGATATGACAGAAAATCTGTATCAGGGTAAACAACAGCTATATGGTGTTGGTAAATCTTTTACAAGTATTTTAAATAACCGACTGAATAAATATGCCGAAAAAAGCTAATTTGATACATGAAACACAGGCTGGTTCTCGTAACAATTTCTCAACGGTTGATAATATATTCATACTTTAAAGTTTGACAGACATTTTAAAGCTGATAAAAGGAGGACTCTAAAGTTGTTTTGTCGATTTCACTCCGTCTGGCGTGCTGCCCTTTTGCACAAAACTTCAAAATGAAAATGTAAAGGGTAAATGTTTTAAAATAATCACAAGTTTTTACGGCAATATAAAGTCAAAAGTCGTAACATCAGAAGGAGCAACTCCTTATTTAAATTGCATTGTAAGAGTAAGACAAGGTGAAAATCTTTATCCTTTTTTAACTGAAAATCGGAAAGAAACGAAAATCATTTTATGAATTAATGGCAACCCTTTAGCAAATTTATCAATCGGCAACGTAAATATTTTTTAAGACAAAATATGAAAAAAATGTTAAATTATTTCGAATACATTTAATATCTTAATATCAGCTTGAAATGTGCGGTAACTATCTAAAAAATAGATACACGGACCTATATAGAGTTTAGTCAAATTCTACAAAAAGTCGGATCCGAACATGCAGAACTACTTTAAAATGAACTCAATTGTGTTAGAAACTCGTTTTCAAACACTATGTTAAGGTTCACGGTACGGTACATACCAGTATATCCTTGTTGCGAAACTGATCAAAGATGAACAATACTTGGGGTGTCCAACATACCACAAAAGCAGCAAACAAAACTATTAACATGACTGTCAGCTGAAAGAAAAGGCGAAAACAATCACAAGTAGTGACATAAAGCTTTAAATTTTCAAAAGCATGGCTGACTGAAATCAGAAAAAACCGTATGAAAGGTTATTCTCATCAATCAAAATTACGTCAAAATCCTAAGAAAATTCGAGAAAATTCGGGAATGTATGAAACGGGGGCACCATTATTATCACTTTTATAGAAACTGATATAAAACTAAACGAGTAAGATTATAAAACATACTTTCTTCTTTCTTTTCTCTTCGTTGGCCGATACTGTGCTCTCTCCCGGTCTTATTCTTGTTAGAAGTTTCCACAGAATGGCAGTATAAGCCACGGCGATCATAAGTACGGGAACAAAGAACATGACAACAGTTAGATAGGTGTAGTACAGTATCCTCAATGGAGAATCTGTATCACACTGTTCGTTGGTGAAGATCTGAGGCCATCTGTCTTTGCACCATATTTCGTGATGATTAGCCCAGTAGAGTTCATACTGACGTCTAATAAGTAGATAAGGAATTCCATTGAGAATGGCTATAACCCAGCTAACAGCAATAGCCGCCTTGACATTGAACTTTCCGGTGCACCTGAGAGGGAATACGATGACAAGGAAGCGCTCAACTGCTATAGCCGCTGAGGTTACCGTACTGGATGACACGGCAGCAACTAAAATTCATGAAGTGAAGGAAGCTGGCCTGATGTTCAGAAAATAAAGTAAAACATTTGTTCAAACACCAATGGCCTGAATATATTTTCATGTATCTATTTAAGGATTGGATGTTATTTCTTGTGCATAAACCACATTGAAACTCCTGGCAAATCACCCAAGATTTGCAAGAAGTCTTAGTGTGGTTTATACATGCATAAACTCACAAGGAATAACATTCAGTCCCTACATTTATACATGTATAGTAGCTTACTTTAGAAATATCAATGCATGTTTCTTACCATAATATATTAAAAAAAAATCATATAATAATTTTCCGACCATCGATCTTTACAATAGATAGATAGAACAGCAAACGTTAAAATGTAATTCGCCTTCCGATAAGAATACAGTCCCAGAGTTTAATTTAAAATATCTTTAAATACAAAGAAATAAAACATGCTGTGCTCATTCAATTTTATTCTTTACTGTTAGAAAAAAGAGTTTTATCAATAACTGGACGTTCTTTTAAACGAAAATAAACGTCACTTTCTTTCTAAAATAAATACTTAAACTGAATGTGAAAATTAATGTATAAATTTTAAAGATTGATGATGCCTATAGTCGCACACTGTTAAACATTAAATGCTCGGCCTTAACCAAAGAGCCATCCTTATGGCCAACGTTCACTGTGAAAGTGCATCTTCTAGGTTAGACGTGAAGTAATCTGCATGTAACGATAACCAGCACATGCTGTGAGAAAAAAAAAAAAACATGTACATACAGTGGATTCATCATTTACTTGCATTGATATTTATAGTTCTTTTAGAACTTCCTGTATGTCAAAAAAAAAAAACGTGCATAATGATATAAATTTATGAAACGTGTCTGGCGGCACGAAAATGCCGTGAAACAAAGTCTGAAAATAAAATGTTCAGAATAATTGTACTGAATGATACAGTGCAACGTACCTTGCAAAAATTGATTTGCGGTACAAATGAATGAGTCAAATGGCCATTCAGTTGTAATACTGTTACCAAGATGAATCCACATACACGTGCACGCAACCATCAAATCACTGGCAGCAAGATTTGTGATCAGTGCATTTGTAGTTGTCCTCAACTTCACATCCGTGACTATGATCCAGATAAGAGTCCCGTTTCCACTTACAGCCATCCGAAAAGAAATGATGTAGGCAGTTATTTTCAGCGCTACCTCCCAATCTGGTATTGGTTCTGGGAGGATAGTTTCAAACATTGATACTGTATACGGATCCAAATCAAACGATGGCACTTCGTCACCGGGAATGCAGCTAGGAAGAAAACCAGTGTAGTAATAAGTAGTAATAATTATATTTGGTGTCTTGTATTGATGACACATTCGTAACATTGGAAATTGCCGTTGACTCCATTTTTATCTAAATTAATGCGACGCTCGCTTCAGGCGAAATGCGGCCCAGGAAAAGAGTTGTGCTTTTAAGCAAATGAACGTGATATGGCGGATTACCATTTAGGCTTGCACAACGTAATTGTCAAATGTTCTATCTCTGTGTTCACGTGTGTATTGAAACTATTTATTTAAGGTTATGAATCCGTGTGTCATTTGAAAGAAGTTTTAGCTAGAAGGGTAAGAAAACCATTAAATTGTCACGTACAATAAAAGCATCGAGAGGTTGTATTTAATGACTTGAAATTAATTGATTGAGCAGCAGTAGTATAAAAATTAGTGTGTCACATGGAACAGTTGGGGAACATGAGTAAGAAATGCAATACGTAACTAGAAGATATATGTTAGCAACAAAGGTCTTTTAAACCGTCGTCCCACATTAACATAATTAAACATTTAGCAACAAGGGCATTAATACCATAGTGCCAATTGAAGCAAAAGAAAATGGCAACGAGAGTATTAAAACAGTTGTTTACTTGAAGTAAAAAAAGGAAATGAGAATATGAAAAAGCTTATTTTAGATGAAGGGGAATATGAAAATCGTTGTTATAATTGAAGGTGAAAAATGGCAAAGAACGTTAAAAACCATTGCTTCTCTTGAAGAAAAAAATGACATTGAGAATATGAATACCATTGTTTTAGTTGAAGTAAATCTTTGGCGACGAGAGTAAGAAAACAGTTGTTTGACTTGAATAAAAAACAATTCAGCGGCAAGGTATAAACACCAATGTAATACATAAATTAAAACGAGATACAAATCAAACAACGAAAACAATCGTGCCCCTAACCGAAAGAATATGGCATTCCAGTTGTCATCATTCATTTTTCAAACCTGTAGGGTTTTTTGCAATCTGGAGGCGTACATTATTTTTTGATAAATGCTATAGAAAAACATTAAAGTCTAATGATCAATGGCGATCTTATTTTGAGTGTTTTATCATCAATTTCGCTTTTTGTTTCGTTCAAAACTAATTTCGTAATGAAGAAATGGTTACAATATCTCTTTCAATAGATGAACCCAGTGCTTTTAAAGGAAACAATTGTTTGTATAAAAATGCCAACAGTTTATAATCACGTTTTTATTTTATTTATGAGATATTCATGAATGCTAATTATTTCACTCAGTTTAACTTCAGTATAGAAATCTTTTTCTTTCAGAAAATGAAAGTTAATGAATGTTGTCGCAATCTTATGACACATTTAAAACTTATGCTTAACAATCTAAAAGAGTCTAGTTAACTGAGAAAAATACTTTTCCAGTTCGTGATTATATATTCAGCAAGCTAGTTTTGAACTGTTAAAGAAATATAATACTTACCTAAAAACACTTTAAAAGCTTAGACTTACACACCCGGAATACTATTGAGATGTAGTTTATAAAATTCGTAAAATTAAACACAGTCCTTATTTTAATCAGATGTTTGTAAAATGTGTTAAAAAGTTTATCAAATCGTGAAGCACAGTGCAAGTTTGGTGATTGACCCCTCTACAGTTAATCGCTACGTTTTCCTATTTGATGGTGCGATGACTAATAAAGTGTAAGACTCCATAGTGCTTTTCTTCTAAATCATACATAAAACGGACGGAGGGAGTGGAATTTTGTCGTGCAGTTTTTTTAGTCGTGCTGTTAAAAGTTAGGTTCTTGGTGCTCTGACTTAAGACAAGTTGTTGAGTACATTGGTGTAAATACCTTAGATTTACCTTAATTTTATGTTTTACTTAAAATGATCTGATATTTTTCCGCTAATGTTAAATCCTTTCTCAGAGGGCATTTTATTTACATTGTGACGTCTAACTTGTTGAAGATAGGGTAAGTGCGAGGTCGGCATGCCATAAACGCGTTTAAACCCCCAGTTTCCTATATAGGTTATTGACCGTTCCAAGGCGGTGCCCCTATTTTCAACTGGTTTTCTGTCTGTCTTGTATTTTGTGTTGCGTATGTTGTCTTGTTTGTTGTTAGCGTTTCTTTTCTCTTTTTCCTCACTCACCCTATCGCCCCAGTCATTTCCCCTCGAAATTGCGCTCCCTTGTTTTGGCATCCCCCCTTTACTATGAGTAACTTTTCGTGTCCACCTTAATTTTGGCTGCCGGAATCCTAAGGCGGTGCCCGATTGTTTTTTTCCTGCTTATATGTGTGCGTTTGTGTGCTTGTGCGTCTGTGTGTCTTGGGCGGTGCCCTGTACAGTGTTGTTATATCTTACTTGTCTGTTTATCAATGTTAGTTGTGTGTGGATATTTGTCTTTGGTACATGAATGTCTGCGCTACTATAGTTTACGTTGTAGTGTAACTGTAAGGAACGTAGCATTCCTTTTGTATATTTATCCTTGTTCTACTTTCCCCTGCAACCCCCTCCCCCACCCCCTTTCTACCCATTACCCCTTCCTCCACCTCTATCTATACTTTGAAAATGTACTTGTTCAATATTTTAAGCAACCCGTCTGTAATATATTTCCGTCACAGCTTCTTTTTGTTATGGGTCTACTTTGAAGATGCGTGGCTCTGAGGCTGTGTTTGTGGTGCTCTGTGCTTCCGAGAAATCTACCCTTACCTATTATCTTTTGCCATTTGATGTTTATACATATATATAAATTTGTGTACATGTACAAATGTTGAGTAGGCTAGAGAACACGCGTTATGCTGGCTTAACTACTGTCGAGTGAACAGACTGAGTGAAACCGAGCGTATTATAATATCTTATTTATGTCGTGTTGGGCGGCCAGGTGCTTTCCATCTTTTCTATTCTATAATTCAAAAATAAAGTCCTTTCTGTACCTTCTGTCACCAGAATATGAGACAAGAAGCCAGTTTTAATGCTGAGCGCTAACCACTATTGCTTCTTGTGCAATTCTTTTACGTTTTTGGTATAAAGCGGCCGGAGAACAAACACACAGTATCCCGCACTCAAAGCGGACGCTCTACAACTACGCTTCTCAGTCGATACATGGATAATCTCTAAATATATTTATATTAGTACCTATGACTTGTTGGCTTTGCGTGTGTGTGTGTGTGTGTGTGTGTGTGTTGTTCGTTTTGTCCTGATGTGTAAGCTTTGAGTGTGTGTGTGGTGCACGCGTTTGCGTGCTGGGGGGTTCGTTTTGAGGAGGCTGCGCTTTTGGTGCGTGGCACTCCCTGTTTGATATTTTTCTTTCTTTTTTTTTTCTTTTTTTGTGTGTGTGTGTGTGTGTAAGAAAGGGAACAATGATTCATGCGATGCTGATCCAAAAATACTATTACTGCGGCCATGGTGCTCTTGCTCATTTAAGTTAGTCCATCTCGTGACGTAATTATCACTTTCATTTCATTTCAGTCTGATATTACGTCTAACTCAGCCGCGTCCGAACACAGGCGTAATCATTAGTGATTAAGATATGAACGTAAATTATAAGCTGCTGTATGAAAAACGAAAGATATATTTTAATTTGCTGTAGGTAATACATTTATCTCGTGAACAGAAACGTTATTTGACATGTTCTGCATAAAAAAACTATAGAAAAACTGTTATCAAAATATGCATGAACGTACAGCATTTAGTACAGTGTGAAAAAAAAAACAAAGAAAAATATCAAACAGGGAATGCCACGCACCAAAAACGTAGCCTCCTCAAAACGAAACCCCCAGCACGCAGACGCGTGCACCACACACAGATACACACCCGCACAAACACCCACACACCCAAAGCCAACACATAAGGACAAAACGAACAACACACACGCACACAAAGCCAACACATAAGACGAAACGAACAAACAAAGGAACACAGTGGGAACCGCCTTGGAACGGTCAGTGGCAAAACACCACTGGGGAGCTTAAACCGGTTTATGGTGCACCTAACCTCACTCTTACCCCCACCATGTTCCAAAGACATGGGACAGTGTAAATAAAAGTAATCCCCTCCAGGTGAATCTCTTACACACGTAATGGAAACAAAAGGCATGGCATGTAAAACACAAAAATGCTCGTGTATAAATATATAAAAAACAAACCTTAAGAACCAAAAACGTATGTACTCAATGCCTTTTCAGAAGACAGAGCAACAAGAGAAACACCCTTAAGGGCCCGACGAAACAGGCCAGAAGGCAAATATCAAAACAGTTCAGTCCTGGTAGGATTTAAAAACTGCTTATCATAGAGTCCTCCCCCTCTTCCGTCAGACGCAATCAAAGAGGGAAGTGTAGTGTCCAACTGTAAACGGGTTGAACACTAAACATGCGGTATGTCTCAAAACAGTTGGGTCGTAACCTCTTTTAATAAAACGTTTGATAATCTTTCCAAATACATTTTGAAAATTACCGTGACCCAAGATCTTACGAAGTTTGTAAACCACATCCCCATAAAAAACGATGAAGTCGTACTCGATTTGTTCATCAACGTTTATTCCTGGTGTTCGTGAAAGAACAAGCACATGAGAATATATATGAATAGATCTCTCCCAATATCTGTTTTGTTTTCAAATTTTGTAATTTAACTTTAGATCGTAGTAAATGTACAAATAACATTGCGCTAATACATTAAGAATTAGCCTGATACGTTATGCTCATCCGGTACCAGTACTTGACTATGAATGAAATGCCCAAATAGTGACGTAATAAATCTGTGACGTCACCAATGACGAAAAACGAATCGATAATGTAGATCAGTGGGTGACATTCTTCAGTTTCTACGAAGTGCTCATGACATGACATGATAATGTCATGTATTTCACAAGACAAGCACAAGAATAAATTTGCTATTCAAAATATCTTTTTCTTTTTGCGATGCTTGCAATCAGTCTGAACGACTGAAGTACCTCGAGTACGCCGATTTTAAATAGTCGTTGCGTGTGACTCTGTGAACGGACCGTCATGGGAGGTAACTAGAGTCACAGATTGGGACTACATTTAAGACTAGTATATACAGAATATATCAAAATGTAAAAAAGTTCAATTTAGGTAACAAGAATGTCTCTTATTTATCTGACACCATCAATGAAGATCGAAGTTATACAGTTCGAGCATTGTGGGTCACTTTGACATTAGCCATGTTGTAAGAATACTGAAGAATGAATTAAATATTAAACTTGCGAGTGCCAGATGGGTATCGCGTTGCGTACCGTGGTTGCTGAAGGACGAGGAAATGGTTGCGCGTGTTCGAGAATCTGGGAAATTCCTGCTGCGATAGAGGTTGGGGGCGGAGATTTTGTTTTTATGTGTATGTTCATTGCCATGGAAACATGGGTCCATTATTATAACCCTTTGTCCAGGATGCAATCCGCTCGGTGGAAACACACCATTTTGCACTCTCTCCATCACCATCCCTTCCCCAAGGAAGGTTCTGATTAGCAAGACAGTTGGAGACTACATGTTCATTGTGTTTTTACATGAATGGTGTAGTTCTTTGACATGCGCTTCCGATGGGTCCGACTATAAAGGCAGAGTACAATTCCAAGGTAGACAACATGATTTTGATTCTTTTCTTTTGTAAATAAACAAAATAATTCTGTATTATGGTTATGATATTAGGTTATGAGTTAACAGAAAGAAAGTGTTATTTTCGTAGTAATTGGTATTATTAATAAATCATTTGATTTTCTTGTTTGCATTTACGTTTGTTTTAAAGATCTTTCAGGACGACGTACAAAAGAAAAGAAGGCACACATACCAAAACAACCAACACTATTCACCTCCCGTTACTTCGCACACAGCAAAGGAAGCACATATCACCATTGATATTTCCAAGATGGAAATACTATTTCATCCGTCCTGCATCCTAGCGGCATCGTGTGATTTTTTTTTTTTTTTTTTTGATTTTTTTCTTTACCGGAAGGATAAATTCCGAGACAAAAATATTTCCAGGACCTTGATCATTTGACAAATAGAAACTAACAGCCACCTGGGAAAGCCACGATCTATGAAAACAAAAAAGCCGTTCAAAACCGCAACCACACTCTTTACCTTCACCCATTCCCAAAGTCACAGGACAGTCTAAATAAAAGATATCCAGGCTAGTTGAATGCCTAACTCACGCAATGGCAACAGATGATATGGCATGTAAAAAACAAATGTGTTTTTAAAAATCATATAAGCAAACCTTAAGTACTCAATGCCTTTGCAGAGAGCATCAAGAGAAACAAACAAACCAGAACAGCTCAGTCCCAGTGGGAATCATACATTCCCCTGACTATGCAGTCAGACACAAGGGAAGAAGAAAGCGTAGCACCTAACAGTAAAAAAAAATGAACACTAAAAAGGCGGTGTAAGTTATAAACGACCAAATACAGCAAGAAAATTGCCCTGATCCAATCAGCATGTAAAATGTATTTTCATAATATTCAAAGTACTTATGTGATTATGATTTCCGTAAATGACATCTGGGCTGTTAAGAAAAACAATGATGCTATTTTTAACCTTGATAAACAGCCAGTAAGCAAGAAAAAACGCCATCTCGCACGTCAATAACGTCAGTGGTCTGAGATGTGGTATATACTTCATATGTTATCAATATTATCTGAAATAATTGCAAATGGATAAAGGTATTTCGGTACCCATATTGCTAATTTTATTTCATTATACAGGATTTTAAAGCTTTAGTGATATTACTTTTGGATCGACACTTGAATCTTCGTATTTTCTGTCATTTTGCAGTTCTTACAATGACAGAAATAATTACTGGTACTGATGATAAACCCGAACAGAAAATGAGTTTTTTTTACCTGTAACTTTTTTATTTCTGCAAATTGAAATCAATGGTCGGTATCAAAATAAAGCTTAACCTTTGCTGAAAACTTTACATAATTCAAATTTATATTTAGTAAGCAAACTACACGAAGTGAGGGCCTGAAAGGGGTATGTAAAAAGGGTACTTTATGAACGTTGACTGATGATAAATTCGAACCCTTTCTCATTTACAAAATTTTCTTGGTATTATTATATTGAAACTTTCCCCAAAAAAGCTGCAACAGTCATTCCTGATCAAGTAATGAAAAGTTAACAAATGTCAGGCCTTCATGTTTCGACAGTGAGCATGCGCAAAAAATACCCTCTTCCCCAGTAATTTTGGATAAATTTTTTTTATACAAATTTATATAAGTCCTTTATTTATACAGAATATTTACCAATTTTGTTTTTGTTTACACCAGTTGGTGTTGTAAGTGGAAACTATAAGATGGTGTGTTCAATTTTATAAATAACCGATTACAACGAATATTTCCAAGGTGTTCGACTTTATCATCTGTCCGGATTTATCATCAGTACCAGTATTTATTTATTTTGTTGGGTTTAACGTCGGACCGACACAATTATAGGTCATATGGCGACTTTCCAGCTTTAATGGTGAAGGAAGACCCTAGGTGCCCCTCCTTGCATTATTTCATCACAAGCGGGCACCTGGGTAGAACCACCGAGTGAGGCTCGAACCCACATCGATGAGGGGTGACAGAAAAATCTCGCGAAATTCCCCCCCCCCCCCTCCCCCCACTCCCACTACGAAGTATAGTTGAAAGGAGACACCGTGTTCGTGACATACTATCATTCATCTTGTACATGCCCACAATGCTTGTAACTTTATAGAATATTTAGTATGTTTTAAGGATGTAGGAACGTTTTGTTTCTCACGATATGTTTTTCATACTCTGTGAGCCTGAAGAACATTACTTTCCAAGACAAGCAAGAGAAGAAAAAACACAAGTCACAGAACTCGTTTTAATTTTATAGGGCACTTTCTTCGCCCAATTTTTGACATAATTACCCCACTCATTTTATTTTCAATGGAAAAATCGTATTTAGATATACAAAAAAAAAAAAATCTGACTTTGAGATTTTCAAAATATTTTGCAGCTTTAATGACACACAAAAATGCTTCAGAATGGAAAGAAAAAAGTGATGAAGGACAGAGAACTGTCCGAAATAGTCAGTAGGTAAAAACCTAAATTAGTTGTGAATAAAGAACTTTCATACCATGGATTTACCAACTAAATGAACTCCTTCAAGAAGAGGTGTGAAGTCAAACTAAATCCTTCATTTTATTTAATGGCATGTTTATTTTCACCCGATGCCTCTGTATGAACTAAAAGAAAATGTGAAGACTAGATATGTCTTACCCTTTGTATAAATGCAGTTGCATTGATTTTATTATTGAATTTCTATTTTATATTAAATCGTTCAGTTGCAACATGAGGATCTGTTTCGCACATCTTTACCTCGTGGCCACGACATTTGTAAGTACCGTTTGACATATGTCAATCAGACCAAAAGTGTTATCTGAGTTTTATTTTTTTAAATCCGTTTTAACTAACGTGATTTAAGAACCTGTATTTCTTCGTAAACATTAGGATTTTTCAATATATCATAGAGATACAAGGGATCAATGAATTGAACTAGAAAAACACTCTCATTTTTAGTCATGAACCTATAATAAACATGTGCTTTACTCTTTCATTCAAAGGACACATTCCCGGCAGTGTATATGAAGAGGTGGTCAGTAGTTTAACGGGTTACTGGATAAATTCCATTTGTATCCCTCTCTCTGTACCAACCACAACTAAATTGATGATGCCCATTCAGCTGTAAGACCGATCTGTCTGACACTTCAGTGTTACCCACGGCCCTTGATATCTCAAGTCCGCCACTCAGCGCTTTTTACACTGCGGCAGATGATAAGAATATGATGGACATTTTCCCTATTGGCAACATCGATAGTTAAGTGAACTGTTAACTCAATACGTCTGTTATTTCAGGACAAGTATGTAAAGACTGATAATTAGATTTATATTTAGAACTGCACCAGAAATATTATGCGACTCAAGGAGCGCAATATTATTCCGCGAAAGAATGAGTGCGTATTTCTCAAGTCAAATCTAATAATCTTTTCATTGCATAAGCCTTCACACTTAACATTATTATGTAGATGTTAAAAATTTGCTCCTTAGCCTGAATAAAATTGAAAATATCGTTATAAAGAACTTTAAATGCGACAGAAGTTACAAATGACGTCACGTACCCGATATGAAATTTCATCTTCAGTGTTGAAAACCATGGACGTTTAAGGTTCTATTGGTGACACGTTTGTTTTGTTTTTGTTTGGTGTAACGTCGCACCGACACAGATAGGTCATATGGTGACTTTCCAGCTTTGATTGTGGAGGAAGACCCCAGGTGCCTCTCCGTGCATTATTTCATCACGTGCGTGAACCTGGGTAGAACAACCGACTTTCCGTAAGCTAGCTGGGTGACTTCATCACATGAAGAAATCAATGCTCCGAGTGAGGCTCGAACCGACATCGGTGAGGAGCAAGTGATTCAAAGTCAACGACATTTGACCACTCGGCCACGGAGGCCCCTTGCAGGTTCTGTCGTAACTCAACGGAAGCATTTTTATATTTTCATTGTCTGAAACTGGTATGTAGAAAGCAGAACGTTTATTAAAAAGCCGCCATTTAATTGTTTTTAATTTGATTTTTTCACTCCTTGTCAAGAAACAGGGAGAGCTGCAAATGTATATTTCCCAATATTGCTTTGATAACTTGAATTTACACAATACACAAGATCTTTGAAGTCCTCGTTAAATGAGAAGCATATCGTAAGGATGGAAATTTGCCGTTTCCGCCGCCGCTCCCCTCCCTCAACCTCTGCCTCACCTCCCTCAACCTCCGCCCCACCTTCCCAACGGGTTGACCGTAGACAATTGCTTGGTATTGCAAATTGTAAATGATTTACTTTTAAACCAAGTTTTGCACTTTTCTGAGATATTGTAAAATATAACACACATCGTTAAATTGCATCTGCAAGAGAAACTAAAAGGCGAGAAAACAGTAATTTAGTAGAATTACATATATTATTTCTGCCAGTTTTCCCATTTTGATTGCTTTCCGAAGCAAATAAGGCCGAGTATTCAAATTGGGTACAATTTTGTTCATTACAGCTGGTACAGTAAGCTGTTTCTCTCCGAAGATTTTCAGAACAGATTATTGTGAAGTTATTTGATAACGCACACATTTCTTGAGATCTACTGACCATTTAGGCAAGAAATATGACCAGACTGCTTTGTAGTTAATATTTTTTATAATTAGCACTATTTAAATATATAAGATAGGGTTTGTTTGGGGATGGGGTGTTTAGGGGTGGGAGGATGTGGGTTATATAATATTTTGACACGTTTAGAGTTGGGAAAAAGATTTTTATTATCACAGCAGAGTTGTTTGTGCCGTGTGGCGGCCGTAAAAAGTCTCACCTCAGGACTGTTATATTTCGATCTTCTCAGATCGTTCAGCACGACTTTTATGTCGTGTTATGTGTACTGTTTAGTTTCTCAACATGACCATTTCGGCCTGGGTGGTTCCAATACTCCCGCTTTCATGGCATTGGGTATTATTTAATCACCCCTTGGATATGGTGCCTGCTTTTTAATTTTGTCTTTTGACAGTTCCTGTGATACGCAGGCTCTATAACCTCAGATCCCCTTCCTAAATTCCAGTTCGTTTAGTTCTGCCCATTGTTTTCTCGTTTAGGGCAAACCCTTTACTTTATCTGGGGACCAAACGCCGCTCTTCATGGAATTACACGCCTCAACACGTGTATCATTGAAGGTTCCATGTTCACCGCCGTTTGGATACATCTGCGGATGTCTCTAAATTGCTTTTTGTACTTTTAGCATGTGTAAATGTTGAGTTCTGCTCAACCCGGGGCTAGAGGGCGTGGACGGTAGCATGCATTTCCACTGCCGTCCATGAACAGGCTCAATCAAACCGAGCCTGCAACATTTTCGTTTTTGTCGTGTTGAGCGACCTGTGAAGTTCCTGCTTTTCTCTATTTGTTATAGTTTTTCTTTTTTTTTTTGAATGCTTCTGTTCAGTGGTTGTAATTTTCTTTCAATTTAATATCTGCATTAATTTTGTTTTGCAGATAATAACTTGCACGCAAAAACTTTAACCAGAATTTTTAAGTAAAAAAGGGAGCATAATTTGCCCAAAGCCAGAGTTACGGGACTTGACCCAGTGAGGTTGGTAATTGATCTAGAAACAAAAAATAAGTTTCAAATCTATATGCCTTTAAGTAATTTCTATATGTACTTGCGCGCAAAACTTTAACCATGATTTTCAGAGGCAAGGGGGCATAATTTGGCTAAAATTCAGGTCAGAGTAATTGTTGATGCTATCAACTAGTTTTATAACCCTTAAGACACAATGTGAACTTTCAATTCAATATCGCATTAGTTTTTGAGACACAATGTTTTTAATGAGAAGTGGTTATTGAATTCATTACCGCATCCATATCTAAATTATTACGTCTGTGAGAGACAATGGATATCCGATTCTTTTCACCAGTTATCTTTCTTTTATTTAAAGTAACCCCCACTCCCTCGCCCCCTAAAAATAATAAAAAATCCAAAGCTATAATCATGCCTAACAAAGGCATTCTTGTTTTTCTAAGAATTAGTTTTAGTCTCAAATGCAATATCTTGCCATGTCACTATGATAAACACATTTGTAAGTACAGTCATGATCAAATAGACAATGCTTCTAGGAAGAGTAACGTATGTTTCTTCTACTTTTGTTATGATTAAAAATTAAAAGTTATATCTTAGATTGACAAATATATTGGCTACAATCCCCTCTAGCTATAGACGCGTCGTCTTCCAAGAGAAAAGAACGTTTCTGTATGATTGTTGGAGTAGAAACACTTTTAAATAACCGGACAGATATATACGCACATTATAACAAGGCTGCCATAGTCACAAAATACGCCCGTCCAGAGCTTTTTAAGTTATCATTCTTGTATCTGACGTTTGACCTCTAAGTATGACCTTGACCTAGGGTGCTGGTTCTTGCGCATGACACTCCGTCTCATGATGGTGAACATTTGTGCCAAGTTACATCAAAGTTCCTCCATGCATATTTAATAGTTAATTTCGAACACTAAGATTTTCAGTCTTTGTTGTTTGCAATATTATTTCGACGAATCAGTTCATGACGGACAGATTTAATCTATTGACATAGTATTATGTAAAATAATTAAAACATGCAATAGCATGTGGTTGAAATATATGTATAGTAATAAGAAACCTTGACCTAAACTTTACACACTACAAAACATGCACAAAACATACACAAACCAACAAAGATGTAACGGGTTACAAAAATACAGTTAATCTTTCAATAAAAAAAACCCCCAACACCTTGGATTTCAAATTATATATTTTATACAATTGTTATTTAATCATGTTTTGTTCTGGTGTTATTTCTCAGATTTTTGCGTTTCAATTCGACAGCTTATAGTTATATAGTTGAGCCAAACTCTTCTTGACATTTGTCTGTAATGTTGTCATTCATTTCATCAAATAATTTAATTTAGGTAACACAATAATTATTCACTTGTTCAAATTGAAAACAATCAAAAAAACAAAAACCAAAAGGGAATGGAACGAAAGATAAATATAAAAATGTCAAAGCAAAGTACAATTGTTAATTGTTGTTAGTCTAGACCTACTAAAAAGTGTTAATATTTGCGTTACGTTTAAAGCTGATAGCAAAGATGTATTGAAAAAAAAACGTACAGGAAATCAACATATACGCAACACCGTATAAATCAAATAATAAACGATTCTTTTTCTCTCTTTTCTAACATTTTTGACAAAATAAAAGTTTGTATTTTTTGTCTCAACGTCTCGCTCATCCCTGCATACAGAAATGGATTCAGTGAACTGTTGAAATACGCCAGGAAAATCGCAACGAAAGTCAATGCATCGCTTACGAAATCTGGTAGCTGTAAAGATGACAGAGAAAAGTTTTAAAAGAATTAATGAAAACACGTGGACAAATGCTTCAGTAAATTGTTTCAATTCATACGGATAAAAAATTGTTTTATTAATTAAAATTGCGCTACCAGCCATACATCTTTCAAATCGTAAGTAATTATGTACCATCATATTTCCGGATAACGTAGTATAAAGCCTAGATTCGGCATACGGAAATGAAAATCATTTTATGAATTAAATGGCATTTCTTCAGCTAATTTATCAACTGGCAACGTAAATATTTTTTAAGACAAAGTATAAAATAAAACGTTTGAAAAGTTAATTATTTCAAATAATGTCTTAAAGTCAGCTTGAAATGTGCGAACCTAGAATTTAATCAAATTCTACAGAAAATTTAGATCCGAAGTGCAGAACTACATTAGAATGAACTCAAATGTGTTAGGAACTCATTGCTAGTTTTTTTCTAAGGCTTCATAAACATAATTTTAAGATTCATGGTACGATTTTAATATACATACCGCTTTATCCTTCCTGCGAAACGTTTCAAAAACGAACAAGACTTGTCGTGGTGTCCAACATACAACAAAGGCAGCGAAAAGAACCATTAACATGACTGTCAGTTGAAAGAAGAGGCGAAAAGAATTTACAAGTAGGTACATAAAGCGTCTCCAAAAGCAGAATAATTGCTTCATTAAATGTGATGGCTAATTAAAATCAGACAAAAAGCAATACGGAACGACATCCACAAGAGTTTCGTCAAAATTCCAGAAAGATAATAGTAAAGGGTAAATTTCTCGGAAGCATAGAGCACCAAAATCACAGCAAGCCTCAGAGCCACGTATTTGCAAATTAGGCCCTCAAAAAAAGAAGCTGTAATAGAAAGAAATATTACAAACGGGTTGCTTCAACATCTAACGAGTACATATTAATTTATGCAAAATATAGATAGGGGGAGGGGGGGGGGTGAGTGGTGAGGGGTAAAATATTGGGGGTGAGGGTGGGGAGGAGATTTTGAAGGGGAAAGTAGAACAAGGATGAATATACAAGGGGAATGCTACGTTCATTTATAACAGTCACACTACAACGTAAACCACAAAAGCGCAGACACTCATGTACCAAAGATAAACACTCAACCACGCCCAACTAAATAACATAGAAAAACAAACAAGTAAGATACAAGGAAACAATAGGGCACCGTTTTAGACTCACAAGCACACGAACGCACCCGTATAAGCTGGAAAAAACAATTGCGTACCGGCTTAGCATTCCGGCAGCCAAAGTAAAAGACGGCCACGAAAACTAACTCAAAGTAAAGGGGGAGGGGATGCAAAAAGTAGCGCAAATGCAAGGGGTAAGGAGGGGATGGGGCAATAGGGGGAGTGAAAGGGAGAAAAACACGCTTACAACAAACAACAAAACATACGAAACAGACAATACAAGACGGAAAGAAAATCAGTTGAAAATAGGGGCACCGCCTTGGAACGGACAGTAACCAATATAAAGGAAATTGAGGTGTTAAACGCGTTTAGGGCATGCCAACATCGCACTTACCCTATTTTCAACAAGTTAGACAACACAATGTAAATAGATCCGCTGAGAAAGGCTCTAACGTTAGCACAAAAATAACAGATTAATTAAGTAAAACATAAAATTAAGGTAAATCTAAGGTATAATTACACCAATACCATTCAGCTACTGACGGAACATGATAGACTTCTGCGTGTGAGAATGTATGAAAGGAGTGCTCCAGTATTATCGCATTTGATGGAAATTGCTAATTTTATGTAAAACTAAATGAATGGAATTGTAAAACGTGAAAATTTTCGGCCATACTTTCTTCTTTCTTTTCTCATCGTTTGCTGATAATGTACTCTCTCCCGGTCTTATTCTTGTTAGAAGTTTCCACAAAATGGCAGCATAAGCCACAGCGATAATAAGTACGGGAGCAAAGAACATGACAACAGTTAGATAGGTGTAGTACAGTGTCCTCAATGGAGTATCTGTATCACACTGTTCGTTGGTGAAGATCTGAGGCCAACCATCTTCGCACCATATTTCGTGACGATTAGCCCAGTAGAGTTCATACTGACGTCTTGTAAGAAGATAAGGAATTCCATTGAGAATGGCTATAACCCAGCTAACAGCAATGACCGCCTTGACATTGAACTTTCCGGTGCACCTGAGAGGGAACATGATGACAAGGACACGCTCAGTTGCTATTGCCGCTGATGTTACCGTACTGGATGACACGGCAGCAACTGAAAATTAGAAAGTCAAAGCAAATGGCCCCATGTTTACAAACTATTTTCCCTTTTTCATGAAACTTAGAATGAATCGCATGTTAAAATTCAGTTCATGGCTGAAGTAACTGTTCAGTACCGATGGTAAGTTCAGATGAAATTTAATCTTGAAATTCTAGTTCACTTGAAGTAAAAAGAAATACTATAGAATGTAAATATTGATGCCTATAAACTGTGTGCTAACCAAAGAGTTCTCTTTATGGCCATCGTATACTACGAACGTGTATCATCTAGGGTAGACCGGAAGAAATCTACACGTGAAAATAACATGCTGTGAAAAAAAAGCAACTGTACATACTTTGTAAGGGCATGTATATTTCTTCTAGAACCACCTGTATCCATAAACCATATAGTACTTGTTGAAATAAATTTATGAACACGAAAATGTCATACCGGTAAAAGCCATGCTTTGAAATAAAGCATGAAAATAAAATGTACAGAATCAGCGCACAAAATGATACAGCGCAACTTACCTTGCAAGAATTGATTGGCAGTACAAAGGAATTGAGCAAATGGCCACTCAGCTGTAATGCTGTTACCAAGATGAATCCACATACACGTGCATGCAACCATCAAATCACTGGCAGCAAGATTTGTGATCAGTGCATTTGTAGTTGTCCTCAACTTCACATCCGTGACTATGATCCAGATAAGAGTTCCGTTTCCAATTACAGCCATCAGAAAAGAAAGGATGTAGGCAGTTATTTTCATCGCTACCTCCCAATCTGGTATTGGTTCTGGGAGAATAGTTTTAGCCATTGATACTACATACGGATCCCAATCAAACGATGGAACCTCCGCACCAGGAATGCAGTTAGGAAGAAAACCAGTGTGGTAGTAATAACTAAAGTTTGTCTCTTGTATTGACAACAAAATTGTAGCATTGATAATTGCTGTTGACTCCATTTTTATTTCAACGAAAAGCAGCGCTCGCTTCAGGCAGAATGAGGCTGTGGAAAAGAGCTGTGCTTTTAAGCAAGTGAACGTGCGGTGATGGGATTACCATTTATGCTTGCACAACATAATTTTCAAATGTTCTAACTCTGTTTTCGTGTGTGTATTGAAACTAGATATTTAAAGTTGTGAATCTTAGTGTCATTTCAAATGATTACTTTTAGCTAAAAAGGTGAGAAAACCATTGCATTGTCACGTACAATAAAGCATCGAGAGTATTTATTTAATGACTTGAAATGAAATGATTTAGCGGCTGTAGTTTAAAAACTAGCGTGTCACATGGAACAGTTTGGAACATGAGTAAGAAATGCAAAACGTAACTGGAAGATTTAGGTTAGCAGCAAGAGTTTTTTTCATAAAATCTATAAAAAGATCCTTTGGAAGCAAAGAATGTAACCAAGAAGAATAGCAGACTCGGTTTGATTGAGTCTGTTCATGAGAGGTAATGAAATGTGCAATACCTCTCACGCCCCCTAGCACCGGCTTAACACATGTTGAATGGACTCCATGATCCCAAAGGACCAGAAAATATAACAACACTAAAACCACCGTGCCACATTAACAAAAACAAGGGCTTTAATACCAAAGTGCAAGTTGATACAAAAAAATGTCAACGAAATTAGGAGAACAGTTGTTTCACTTGAAGATGAATAAGAAAACCGTTTTTATAGTTGAAGTTTCAAAATGGCAACGAAAGTTTGAAAATCATTGCTTCTCTTGAAGAAAAGAAGGCAATGAGAATTTGAAAACCGTTGTTTTAGATGAAGTAAATCTTTGGCGACGAGAGTATGAAAACAGTTATATTACTTGAATAGAAACAATTAAGTGGCAATATATAAAAAATATATATATATAAACAAATTTAATACATAAAAAACGATTTCCAAACCAAAATACCGAATCAGTCGTGCCCTCAGCATAAAAAGCCAATCAAGTTGTTATCGTTCATTTTTCAAATGTGTGGGCTTTTTGTGTTATAGGGAAGTACATTAATTTTTGATATCTGTTTAAGAAATATTAAAGTGTGATGATCAATGACAATATTATTTTCGAGCATATTGTATACATTTGTAATCATCAGTCTCGCTTTTTGTTACGTTAAAAACTAATTTCGTAATGAAGAAATGGTCACAATCTCTGTTTCAATGGATGAATACAGTGCTTTTAATGAAACTATTGTTTGTACAAAAATTGCCAACAAATTATAATCACGCTTTTGCTTATTGATTAGATATGAATGCTAATCTTTTTCATTTTGGAAAATAAAAGTTAATGAATGTTGTCGCAATCTTATGAAACATTTTAAAATTTATTTTTTAAGTAAATGAGGAATCAGCTAAAAGTTTATTAACATTGAAAAATACTTTAACCATTCAGGGCGTTCTTCATCCAGGGAAACCAAGTACTGCCATTCAATCTTTTATGTAATGTATTTTGTGTTCACAGTACAGGTAAATATTATGATAGTAATACTGCATTTTTAATCTACAAACGGCGGGTTAGATGGACATGGGGTTCTTATAGAACCAGTAGCCCTTTTTTAATATGTACATACTGTCACAGTGACAACCGTACATGGTTCCCTCACGTTGAAAACAGTGAGTGGTACAACATATTCATTTACTAGTATGTAATGTTTGCCGACCAGTGGTTTTCCACTTCTTCTATTCTATAATTCAAAAATAAAGTCCTCTCGGTACATTCTATCACCATAAGGGTATGTGAGAAGAGAAGCCAGTTCCCAATTTAATGCTGAGCGCCAACCAAAACTATTATTGCTTCTGGTGCATTTTTTGTCACGTTTTTTGGTATAAAGCGGCCAGGGTGGGATTCAACAACCTCCCCCACTCAAAGCGAACGCCATACCACTACACTACTAAGGGATATATATTGGCATAGTATAAAATTGATATTTAATCAATGTATATGTATAAGTACCTAATGTATAAGAAAGAAAGCAAGGATTAACCAACGAAGAAGAACAAAAATGAATGACGGAGCAAGAAACTACGTGTACTAAAGGCATCTTAAAGGTGCCGCAGCAATCTCTCTTAACTTACATACAAAAAAATCTCGGGAGATAAACTGTATGTCTAGACAGGCGGTTCCAAATGTATGAAGGTTGATCCAGAAATACTGTGCTCTTAATCAGTTAAGTATAATCATAAATAATATATCAAAATGTCAAAAAAATCCATTTTGATAACAAGAATGTCTCTCATATTACTGACGCGAAGATCGACGATATGCAGTTCGAGCATTGTGTGGTCACTTTGACATTAGCCATGTTGTAAGAATACTGGAAAATGAATTAAACATACACGAGGCTTGTGAGTGAAGTGGGTCACGCGGTGAGCACCGCGG
The DNA here is from genome assembly GCF_021730395.1 of Mercenaria mercenaria. Classification (NCBI taxonomy): domain Eukaryota; kingdom Metazoa; phylum Mollusca; class Bivalvia; order Venerida; family Veneridae; genus Mercenaria; species Mercenaria mercenaria. The sequence continues at coordinate 4,397,127 of NC_069377.1, read as the reverse complement.
TGCTGGAGGACGATGAAATGGTTGCATGTGTACGGGATCGAAATTCCTGCTGCGATTGGAGGCGGAAGGGGGAGAGGGTGGAAACGGAGCCAATGAAACATGGGTCCATTATTATCACTCTGTGTCCAAAATTAATCCAACCAGCGGAACCACAGCGATTCGCCATACACCCCCACCCCATCCCCCTGATTTCCTTCGTCAAGTCATCTGATGTATTCGTTCGAAATTTCATGTGATTTAAAGACATTTCATGACGGCGTACAAAATAAAAGAAGACACATCTACGAAAACCATACTGTACAGTTCACTATAACAGCGTCACCTCGCACACGGTAAAGGAAACTCGACTCACCATTGATATCTCCAGAATAGAAATACCATCTCATCCGCCCTGCATCCTAGATTCGGCACCGTGAGAGTTTTTGCTTTTCCTCACTTAAAGGATAACCTCAGGGACAGAAACATTTCCATGACCTTGATCTTTTGACAAATAGGGTCTAACGTTAAGCCTACTGGGAAAGCTATGTTTCAAAAAACTAAAAAAGCCTCTCAAAACCGCAACCTCACTCTTAACCTTCACCAATTTCAAAAGTCACAGGACAGTTTAAATAAAAGTTATTAAAGCTAAGCAAGAGTCTATCCTATGCAATGGCAACAGAAGATATGGCATATAAAACACAAAAATGCTTTTGAAAACCAGTATATAAAGCAAATCTGAAGAACCAAATGCATGTACTCAATGCCTTTGCAGAGAGCATCAAGAGAAACGGAGCGGGTCGGAAAAGCCCAGTCCCAGTGCGAATCATACGGTCCCCTGACTATGCAATCAGACATAACAAATGAGGAGAGCGTAGCACCTAACTGCAAAAGGATTGAACACTGAACATGCGATGTGACTTCAAAACATTTTTCAACTTTACCAAATACAGTTCAAAAATCAGCATGTAAAATGTACTTTCATTATAATCAAAGTACCTGTATGATGATGCTTTCCGTAAATGGCATCTTTGCTGTTTAGAACTTCAATGACGCTATTTTCAACCTTGATAAACAACCAGTAAGCAAGAAAAACGCCATCTCGCACGTCAATAACGTCAGTGGTGTGAAGTGTGTTATATACTTCATATTTTATTAATAATGGATAAAGGTATTTTGGTACCCATTTTTTGCTAATTTTATTTTATAGCTCTAGTGATATTACCTCTCATGAACAGACTCAATTAAACCGAGTCTGCTATTATTCTACTTGGCTGCATTCTATGCCTCCAAATGTTCTTTTTACAGGTGTAATTTCGTATATTCGGCCATTTCGCAGTTCTTGCAATGACAGTATAACGTAGTATAACGTAAAGTACAAATTTCTCCCCAACGAACTTTATTCGAAGGGAGACACCGTGTTCGTGACATATTTTCATATATCTTCAACATTCCCACACTGTTTGTATATTTATGGAACATTTGGTATGTTTCAGTGCAATATTTCATGCGTGAAAAGGACTTGTACCTAGTAGTTTTGCTATTATGTCGCTATCAGACCAAACAAAGAGGCCCTATAACCTAATTTCACAAAGGAAAGAAGGTATACTTCGTCTAAAGTATTGTTATTTTATTTAAAAGATACCGTATAATATATTAAAATATGTAGGTCATATCAATATCTTACAAAAGACTTTCTTTTTTGCAACTCCTTTTGTCTATTGTGACGGTTGGATTAACTTTTTGTCGTTGGAGTAGTCCATAACTAAGAAGCAAATTGTACGATACCCGTGCAAAACAATTTCTCTGCTTAACACTGATATCATTGGCGTTTTGATTAACGGAAAATCGAATGTGAGTTTATGTGTTTGCAATTATAGTATAAACAAAGTTATTCAGATTTCTAGGTAGTATCAATTCGCTTATGCAGATAGAATTGTGATTTAAGAAAAAAAAGTTCTTAAAGTGGTGTTTGTGTGAAGAGATGTCCCTTTAAAGATAAGAAGTCTGGTTATAATTCATTTTCGGAAAGAGTGATAAAGAATTAGTGTTATACTGCAATACTGCTGAGAAAATAAAACGGCGTGAAGCTTAGTGAAATAAATCCTTGTATTTATCAATTGTCAAGTATTTTTTCATACAAGGCCTCTGCATGACCTAAACGAAAATGTGAAGACTAGATAAGTCTTATCTTTTGTATAAATGTGGTTGTCTTTAGTATTGAATTACTAGCTTATAGTTAATCGTTAAATTTCAACATGAGGATCTGTTTCGCACTTCTTTGCCTCGTGGCCACGACATTTGTAAGTACCGTTTTACATATGTCAAACCAAAAGTGTTATTTGAGTTTTTTTATATCCGTTTTAACTAATGTGCCTATAGAATCTGCATTTGGTTTTAAACATTTTTCTTTTCAATACATTTAAATGGTATTGGGGATCAATGAATTGAATATCCCAAAGCACTATTATCTTAAGTCATGAACCAATAATAAACACGTGCTTTACACTTTCATCCCAGGACACATTCTCAGCAGTGGATATGAAAAGATGGTAAGTCAATGGGATACTGGATAGTTTTCACTTGTATCCCTCTATCTGTAAAAATCACAACTAAATGTGTGATTTCCATTCAGCTTTACGATCGAACTGTCTGGCACTTTCTTCCATTGCGTCCGGTGCTAACCATGGCCCTTGATATCTCAAGCAGTGATTTCAAACACCAGTCGGAACAGGAAAAAGAAACGTCTCTTCATCCTTATCATTATCATAATCATCATCGTTGTAGGCATTATCGTAATTTTCGCCTTTGTTGTCGTTTGTCTTCGTCGATATCAATATCGTTGTCGTCATCAGCGTCGTCATTATCAGCAGCAGCAGCAACAACAACAAACGCAGCTTTTTCAGCATCATTATTTTCATCATTTTTATTTTTATTTTTAATGAATCTTAGAGTTTCTAAAACAGTACTGCATTTTTTAAATATTAAGAAGTAATGATGATACATTTTCACAATTTTCTTATTTTAGGCATCAACTACCACCCACCATCCACACCACACCCACACGCATGAACCAAATGAGGGTGAAGCGTTTACGTTTGCATACAACGGTCGCTCCGTAAGTTTATTAAGCTTCAAGTTTGTGTTTCTTCGTATTTTAAATTGAAGAATCTTTTTCGGAGGAGAATGCTACTCGTGTTGATATACTTAAAAGAATAGTATTGGAACGGATTCAAGAAACGCTTTGTAACCAACTTGACGACTGTGTTTATCTGAAATATGAGAAACTTTGCCGATGGAAACGAAATAAATTTACTTTTTTTGGACCAGAACACTTTTTTTTATTTTGCATAAAGATTTGAAAATTAAAAAATAAGGTCACTTCTTATTTACAGAACTTAGAGCACATGATTATATATGATAAATGTCTTTACTTACTATAAAGATATAACTAATTTTCAAGGTTCATACGAACTTGTTTAATTTATTTTGTAAACAACCTGTGCATAAAAATTATAATGTATAATAACCAATTTATTCGTCAACTCCTCGCAAAACTAAATATGTTCAAAACGTATGTACACATTAGTTTTGAAACAGCTAGATTGAACAAATATACAAAAAAAAAGCAATTTTAAAAGTATAATTATTTTCATTTGCTTTTAAATATAAACTCTATTAAGAAACACCATCGTGTTATCGGTGCGGTGTTTTCTTTTGAAATGGACAATTATGTAAAGTTTCTTTAAAAATCAGTTTTATGATGTTAGGATAATGTTATGTTTTGGAACCTCGGACATATTATGATTAAAGTCAAAATGATAATTTCAGCACGACTTGGTTATAAAACACCGCTCTGGTAAAAATTATATGTGCTACATCGCATCCCTAACGGACGATGAAAGACACACGGTTCACACCGATGGTGGCATGAGGGCTGTAGAAGTAAGTGTAAAGCATTTATCTTTATACAGCATTCATCCTTTTCCTACAAATACACAAATAGTTGTCAAACACATGTACATTATCAAGATGATTCAAAGGCACTCGTCGAAGAAGTCTTGAAGACAGGTCTATTAGGATTCGGCCATACTACCATAAAGACTAGTCTTACAACAGAAGAAACATTGGCTTGGTGACTACCAAGGATTAAACAATAGAACCTTCAATAAACATAAAGCTGAAGTTTAAAAATGATTGTTATACACATTTAAATTTTAAAAGAGTCATGGACAACATTTTAAAACATTTTGCATGTCATCAGAAACCTGTGCCATAATTACCAGTCTTATTCTATTTCAGTTACGGATTTTAGGTCTACTATCCTCATCTACTGTAGTGGAAAAGACTGCCATTGATCAAGTCAATTTAAAATATTGTGGACATGCTCCTCACAACGGCACTATGATATACCATACTATACCATAATGCCAGTGATGTAAATTGGTTGATTGTATACATCCAGTATTCAAAATAGAGTAAATAAGTAGATCCGAGTTTTGTTTTATTTATATCATTGGTAAAGTTATCACCTTTACTTAAGCTTGTTAGTTAAGCAGCATACTGCATTATACACGACCGTACTTGTAAACATAAATATGATGTATACAGCTATTCAAGTTGACTCAATATCGGTAAGTAGTATCTGCTAAGATATCCTAAGGACAGCCAGCGTCCACAAAAGATACTGAATTTGCCACGAAAGTGGTATGAAGAATAATGCATGTTATCAAGAATAGATGTATCGTGTAATAATCTCAGATTAATGATTTTCGACAGCTGGTCCAGATCCCCGCGCCTAACATGAACTTAGTTTAGTTTAATCATATTTTATTGCTCTCTGTTTCAATATTACACACAATATTACATACATTTTTAACACACAACAAAAAACAAAAGGGTTGGGCTACGAGTTATTTCAACATCAGCCTAACATGAACTGTGACTATAGTGAAAGTCTACACATAATGTGAAAAAAGCTTAAAACAAGTTCAAGGTTCTTTCAAGTCTCTCTTTTGCACAAAAAAGATAACAAAATGTAATATGACATTTTCAAGCCCGACTTCTGCGTCGCTATATATCGGACATATTATGATTAAAGTCAGCACGACTTAGTTATAAGACACCGCGTGGGTAAAAATTATATGTGCTACATCGCTTCCCCAACGGACAATGAAAGACACAAGGTTCACAGCGATGGTGGCATGAAGGTTAAGAGCATGAGTTCATTAATCTGATTTAAGCTAACACAATGGTAACAGACAAGTTTGATCATTTCACTTTTCTCCATATATTTACAAGTTATGAGATAGTATGAGTTCTGCGCGACTTTAGGAGCGTAATGCTATTCCGCGAAAGAACGAGTGCATATTTCTCGATGCAAATCTAATAACCCTTTTATTATATACGCATCTACACTTAAAATTATGATATAGATGTTAAAAAGTTGCTCTTTAGCCTGAATAAAATTGAAAATATCATAATAGAAATGTTTTAAACTTGACTAAAGTCACAAATGACGTCACGTACCTGATATGAAATTTGAACGTCAAAGTGGAAAAGCATTGATGACGTTCTAGGTTCTATTGTAACTTAACGGAGTGTATAAATTAATATGTAATAAGTGAAAATATCGCATATGTGTCTCTAATGTGAGTTTTATGCCAAAAGTCCTGGTGAAATACTTCTCCATGGAATTTGTTCGTATTTGCACCATGGTCATAATATTTACATGTGGATTAAGACACAATCTCGTTGTAAGCCCTTGATAGGGATGTCGAGCAGGCTAACCAAAGTGAGATGAACAAAATTTTGTATCGTACAGTTTGTTTTCCTATATTACAATTTAGAATGTCTTGCATTATCAGGCCATATCGTATGTAAAATACTCTCAAAACCAAGATATTATAGTAGATCTAAATGCATGTATGTTTAAGTCTTTAAACCGTTCGCAATTTCGTGACATAGATTACATTACTTAACCCAAAATAGAACACTTAATATCTGTACTAAAACTTTCTGTCGAAAAAAGGATCAGATAAACAAAATAGGTAAAGTAAGGTTAAAGAGTGGAGTTAGTATGTGATGAAAAATACCACTCCACCACTAACAAAAATGAATATACGTTTTTCAATAATATTTTTATCAGAAAACAAATAAAGTGATATAAACAACAAATTTTATTGAGGCCGAATGTCCAGGAATTGAGAATATTACTGAATTGATGTAATGTAAGAAATATTAAAGCTGTATCAGTTGAAAAAAAAAGAGATCTCCATTAGGTAACGGACGAGTCCTTCTTTTAGCCGCTTTTAGACATCGGCCATGCGATGCGACAAGTTGAATGAAACAGCCATCGAAACGGAATCAAGAGAGAGAATACTTGATATTTTGATATGAGCCGTGCCATGAGAAAACCAACATAGTGGGTTTGCGACGGTTTCTCCAATTCCAATAAGCTTTAAAAGCGAACAGCATGGATCCTGACCAGACTGCGCGGATGCGCAGGCTGGTCTGGATCCATGCTGGTCGCAAACCCATTATGTTGGTTTTCTCATGGCACGGCTCAATTATGTGTCCTAAAATGTTTAGCTGACTAGATATCCCAATTTAATAATTTGCAAGACTTTGACATTTTATTAACAGATAAAAGGATTTAATCTTTCAAGTACAGTAACAAAAACTTCCGTTTGCATTTGTAATCGGGCATGCTTGTGGCATTTCTTTCAGTTTCAGTATCACTTCCTGTATCCTATCATACACTTATCTAATGGCTTTCTTTTTATTTTTATATTTGTCCGAGGTTCGGAAACACCAAACCTGTGTAAACGGATGGCAAAACTGATCAACCTTGTCCCGAATTTTGTCTCAAATTCTGTCTCATACCCTTTTTAATTTTGTAGAAAATGATAAACCTACGATATGATTATTTCAAATATACAGTCACATTTATTCAGTGACCTCAGTACTTTTGTGTCTTTAAGATTACTTTTTTCGTACTGTTTCACGTCTATGTGTTTCTTCTTTAGCCTACTGGCGGCAAATGATTCTGTCTTTGCGATCAGAGCAGACCAAGATCAGCCTGCACATCCATGCAGGCTGATCATGGTCTGAACTGTTTGCTATTCAGTCAGTAAATTTTCAGTGAACTCCCCTTCGAATAATAAATCGTACTGCCAAATTGAATGATGGACCAGTCCATTTTAGAAATTTAGCAGGGTAAAGGTTAAAAACATATTTTTGGAAACTAAAGCTTCTAAATTGTCTACGTAAAAACACGAAAGAAATATTTAAGGCTTATCCACAAACAAGTTTGCCGACTTTTGACTACAATCAACTATAAACCACAGACTGGTCTATTGCAATAATAAGATTACCTTGTCTGTTAGAGTTGACTTGTGAAACTAAAACATTTGTAAAAGTTTAATAGCAATTTGTGTCGTAAAGAAAAGAGCTTCACGAAAAAGCAAAACAGTTACAAGTAAGGACCCGCTGCATTAACTTCCTAAAAACAATGTTACCGTTGTCGTTGACAAATGATAATGTTTTATGCTAACATTTCTTTAGATAGCATTTCCCGTTTTGCCCAGTTTAACAGTAATTATCTTGTATGATGTGTTGCAACTTAAATTACGAAATACATGCCTGCACAGAGACGTTGTTTTTGAGCAGAATTGAAACACAGGTTATTGAGTGGAAGTTGTAATATACGCCTAGAGATAAGACATGTCAGTCGTAGAATTCGAAAATATGTCACTCTGTATGCCTGTCTGAAATAGCATGAGGTAATGTACAGCCCTGTCGTAATCCACAATTTACGCTGAACCAATTTGTTTCAAAACTACTGGGTCACAAGATAAAGCATTTAGGTGCTTGAGCACTTTTTACAAGTGTCGGTCAGACGGATCCAAATGATATCTCTTTCGACAGAATCCCATGCACTATAACCTGTATACAGACAACACATAGATTTCAAAGGTTTTTCAAGTAACGGTTAGTTTCCCTAAATTATTTTGGCCCAGTCAGATTCATCTGTAATGTATCAGATGAAATATGATAGATGAAATATGATATAAAGATATCACGCTGCAGCTGTTACCTTTGTAGGTCAGATCTGATAAAAGTAACCCATTATCATCGAAATGATTATCCGTAAGTTTAACTTTCACGTTTCATTTTCTCATAGCCTTGTCTCATATTTGCTTGGAGAGGTAGTCAGGCTTCCCAACTGAAAGTGGGAAGACATGAACACGCCAGTTACCTGTGTTATCCGGAAAACTACTTGAAAACAAACCAATGGGAGCTTATACATCATAAATATTAACCATAGTGGAATTGTTGAAGAACAGAAAACTGCATAGGTAGTAGAATAAGTTATTGTGATCTTGGAATAGACATAAATGTACATAACATCCCAATGCAGATAGATATTTAACTTCCATAAGGAACTTGAAACGATTAATCAAATATCAAATATTTTCCGTATTGTGTTTACTTTTTTTGTGTGTATCCTGGTTTTGTACATCACCACCATGTATGTGCAATCACGAATGTTGGATATTTGCAATACTGCAAGGACCTTTTGCAAAGGAAATATGAGTCGTGCCATGAGAAAACCAACATAGTGGCTTTGCGACCAGCATGTATCCAGACCAGCCTGCGCATCCGCGCAGTCTGGTCAGGATCCATGCTGTTCGCTTTTAAAGCCTATTAGAATTGGAGAAACTGTTAGCGAATAGCATGGATCCTGACCAGACTGCGCGGATGCGCAGGCTGGTCTGGATCCATGCTGGTCGCATACCCACTATGTTGGTTTTCTCATGGCTCGGCTCATATATCTGCTTCGTGGGCGTTTGTCGTTATTCACAACTTATATAGGTTACCATAATAAGAATTACCATATATTGAAAAATATTGACACTGTAACATTAATTTCCTTATCACATCATTTTCTTCAAGAAAGACTGGCAACAATTGAACTCTCAAATAGCAATGTCTTTTTTAATTCAAAATAAGATATTTGCATTTGTTTTGATAGATTTGTATTCCTTTTTAATCAAGTCTCATGTTTGGAGACAGTCATTAATAAAAAAAGCATTATGACTCTCTCTTAAAATCATTTAAAACAATATTATCTGATTAACTGATTACCAAATGGAAACACGCATCATTTGGTGAAATATTAAAACTGGCGAGAAAAATGGGAATACAAAAAGAACAGTTGTTACCATTTGATTATAGTAAATGTAACGAAATGAAAGCCATTTTGAGCACAGTTACTGAATTTTGACCTACGTAATATGTTTATGTCAGTTGTAATTCGTCGATTTACAGTAAATGGTTATGCCCATATAAACATGATGACTTAAATATCTGCAGATGCTCTGAATTGCTAGTATTGAAACAAATGGTTACTGTTTGTAGCCCAAAATTTGATATTTTGCCCAGTTTTAGCATTTGGACTAAGCTTCCTCTACTAAGATTTTATTTTCTATTTAAAGCACAGACATCTCAAACATTCTTCACTTGTTGAAAGTCTAACACATTTGTAAAATGATCACCTGTTAGATAAGTACTTTCATAATTAATATTATATATTTGTGGTATGCATATTCAAGTAAACTATAGTTTTGTCTCTTCAAAAGAAGAACATACGGTACGCAACTTCACTAAATAAACATTGAAAATCTTATGATAATGCAGAGTTGTATGCAATAAAGATGTTTGCCTTTGGAAGTTTTACCTGTAATAGAGATCTGCCAGGGCCCGTGTTCATAAAGCTCCTAAGGAGAAAACTTAGGAAAATCCTTAATTTTAAAAAATGTCCTTAACAACACTGTACAAAAGAATAGTGTAAACTTTATAAGATGTATTGATAATCTTCATTACTATGCCACACTCTATGAGACAATATTTTCAGACATTCCAACAATCTCAACGATTGTCCACATACTGCCTTGGAACTTTTCCTTTAGTTAGTCCCTTGGAGCAAATTTTCCCTTGGGAGATTTATGAATACGGGCCCAGATTAGGGGTTTTCAGATGGGATTTGTTATGGGATATAAGCTTTGTATCAAGAACTATGCACGCGTTCTGCAGCAGAAATATTGTGTGACTTTAGGAAATCATTAAGAAACCACTAAAAGGCCCCTTTTGCCCTTCCTCCGGGGTCCCTTAATACAAGTTGTATTGTATATGAATTATTCATACCTTACCTGGTAAAAACCAATCTATTGCGATAGCTTTCGTGATTGGCGATTGCTGGTACATTTGTATATGAAACATCTAAAAATCTCTTTTACTTTTATGATTTGAAATTAACAAGATTCATAATTTTAAAATACTTGCTTTCGTCTTTTGCTTATTTGAAATTAGCAATGAGCGCTAAAGATATTTCTAAATCTACACAGATATTCTCATTTTTTATGTTGAGAGTACTGTACCACCAATAAAGATTGTGTCATGATTGATTAATAAAGATTGTGTCATGATTAATGAGTCTTAACTTTGAAAGAACTGTCTTCCGCATTTGCTGTAATAGCAGCCTGCTAAGTCTTCAAATGAATTTTATGCCACGGATATAAATATAGTGGCCTAGCAGTGCCGGACATAATGGTAATTGATGTTATCAGCTTGCTTGCTTCAAACTAATCAATCAGTTCGTTCAAAATGTAAATTTCGAAGCACATATTCACAAAGTTTTTAAATATGAGTTTGAGTTTCTACATCTTTTTGGTCATATTAGAAAACAGGATGGCGCACACAAATGAAGAACATTACGCTGTCGTATCGGTTTCTTCTGACAATTTAGAATTAAATGGTTACATGTGTATGCCTTGTAATCAAAACTGTATTAACAGAAAAGCTTTAAATTATTGTGGAATTTGTAAGAAACAGTTTTGCTTGGAATGTCGTACTAAGCACGCGTATTTGTTTAAAGAGCATGCGAATTACATGCTTGGTAAGAACTCTAAATGGGACTGGGAAGTTTTGGATACTTACACTGATAAAAATGAAAAATGGTAAGATTCTGAAAGTTGCTTATTATAGTTTTGTATTGTGATAAGTGCGAGATCTTGCTATTCCATTTTCATTTATGTGGCATATTTGTTTAATGAGCACGTAAATACCATGCTCGGAAATTGAAAATCTGACTTTGATATTAAATCAAGCTCTAATGACTTTCAGAGAAGTTAACATAAATGTTGCATTAAGTAATCACAGAAGCTCAATACAATTCTAGATCAAATAAAAGTAGTAGCTGGAAGTTTTTCCCACAGTTTATATTACCGTGACACGAGCAATCTTGTCTTAATTTTACTTGGCAAGACATCCATAAAAAGATCAAATCATTTTTCAGGTCAAGCAACTCTCTAAAGTATGTGGAGGACACAAAGGAACTGAGTACAGATGATGGGGCTACTAACAACCTAAGGGTTGTGAACATGAGAGTATGCAATGTTAAAGTTGAAAATGACAGGCGTCTGTGTTCCTGCAATATTTCCAGTTGTTGTTTTTTGCCAGACGCAAGAATCGTTCTGACAGACAGCAGCAATCGACGTTTAAAACTACTTTCCGAGGACAAATACGTCATGGCACTGTATGAACTACCAGAAGAACCGCACGAGGTATGTTACGTCGATGGAAACGAAATTGCAGTAACAACGAAAGGGAATATGGTGATGGTTTTTCAGATTACCAACCATGAAATAGAAGAGAAAGGCGTTCTTACATTTAAACACGAGTGTTGGGGAGTCGCATACAGTAACAACCAGTTTTACATAGGAGATTTCCAAAGCATTTACGTCTATACAAGAGAAGGCAAGCAAATCTATTTGCTTTACTCAAATATGTCTATGGGAAAGAAATCGGTTAATTCGTTCGCAGTTAGTGAAGACGGGAAAAAGATATATATTGCTAATTATGATGCCAGCGTTTTAAGGACCATCGATGTACACGGCAAGACGCTTGCTACGTTGAAGGATCCGTGTATGAAGAATCCGGCAGGTGTGTGCGTTGGGAATAACGGAAGTGTGTTTGTTTGTGGTGTAAAATCCAACTCCATCGTTCATGTAGATGGTGATGGTACGAAAAAACTTGGGGTGATATCGAAGTCAGACGGCTTGTCGAGTCCGCAGTCAATCTGCTTCAACAGCATAGAGTCTACGCTAGTGGTTTGCCAGCAGAAGAATAATGCAATCCTTGTGGTTGCAATCAACTCTGTAGCTTCCGAGGCATTACAATAATTATGCGTGCTTCATCTGCCGCTTCATATATATTCTAAAAGTTAAATTCTATCATATGATGCGAGCTCGAGTTTTGAGCTTAGTTATAATAAACAGGTACGTACCAGGAAATAATCAATAGTCATACCAGAAGCAATTTGCATAACACTGTAATGCATACAATGATGTACATTTGTACCGGAAATTGTAAATATCGTCGGCTACATGGTTTGTTAGTGACCAAATACGGGACTGCAAAGGAGGAACAATACATTGAATCTGGCCAGCAACAATGTAAAGATCTTTCTTTGCCGAATACCTTTTACTTTTACTTCAGTTTTTCAATAATGATCCAACTCTCTGATTGTTTGACGAAACCAACGGAAGATGTCCTGGTGGACTAAGTTGCTTTGATGGTTGTTTCCTGCTTCTTTTTCGGACCCTCACTGGTGTTTGTTTCCATACTCTGTCTTCCGCATAGCCATTGAGAACACGCGTATATGATTCATGAGGATTTTTATAATTATCTGCACGAGCTTTTTGTTTTATACATCAGACATTGTGTTACAATTGCGTGTGAAAGAAATTATTTTGGGAGTTTTACTTTTATTTACAATGTCTTGTTACTTTGAAATATGGGTGAGATAAACAGTGAATGTTAATGTGCAATTAACCGGTGTTTTACACATGCGTGTAGGAAATTTCTAATATCTACTATAATTTGTCAGTAAACTGATCTTGTTCCTCGCTACACAATGATCAAAGTACACAGTACTAACGCCTCCACGCCCCCCCCCCCCCCCCACCCGCCATGATATGGGTATGAAACACCACTTGTAATATAGAATTCTATATGTAAGAAAGTCATCCAGCTGGCTTACAGAAGGTTCGTGGTTCAACCTAGGTACCCACCTCAAACGCCTGATATGATGCACGGAGGGGCAATTGGGGTCTTCTTCCAACATCAAAATGTGGAAAAGTCACCATATGACCTGAACTGTATCGGTATGACTCTAACCTTATAATTTGTACTAAGAGCACTTCAGTAATACCACCTCGGTAGCCTAGTGGTAGATCGCCTGCTTCAAGTGTGCGAGGACGTGGGTTCGATCCCAGGCAACGTCATACCAAATATGTATAAAATGGTACTAAGTAGCCAAGTATTCAGATGAGCGATAATATGACATCGTGGCTCTCTTATTTAATGAATCTTATTATTATATGAGTATAACGATAACAAAGTTCCGAAGCCCATTTCGCTTAAAATATCCAGTAATAGACCTACAGAAAAAAATAACAGCAAGTGTGATTCGGAATACCCTAACTCGTGGAAATCGGTTAAGCTTTGGTCGTGTTCATGGAAGTCGGACGAAGTGAACAATTTTTATAAATGTGATCATGTCATTGTAATTGTAATGTAATAGTCAAAATGAAAATAAAAGGGAGTTATTGTACATGTTGGAGCATTAACCGAATTACATTTTCTGAGCATTTGTTAAGAATACCTTCCTTTGTCTCGACTACTTGACTGTCTTGTCCTTGTTTCCCAGCATTCATATTTAGTGCAGATAAACCTCTGTCCTATTTTGGGATAAATGACATAATATTTCTCACGAAATTACAAAAATAGGAGCCGGTTTAAAAACTCGGTTAATGTACTTTTGCAATGGTATATCTATGCTTTGAGAATAGTTTATATGAACCATGACCTTGGTCGTTAGAACATTGCTTTAAGCACGATGTTCTTCATTTAACAAAGTAAATTAAATTGCATACTGCACATAAATGGTGCTTAACCTGAATTTGTTTAGTCTGTACCACAGGCACTTTGGGTCAGGACACCCATCTCTCCGCCGCCCCTGTCAAATGTTGGCCAATAATTTAGCTTTATAGCACGTACTGAGCAATGGCGGCGATCATAAAAGTTTTAACGTGTTTAGTTACAATTTTAGTATGATCGTCAACTAGGGTCAGTACGTGTCATAATTCTAAAAAATACTGGCAGGGGCGGAAGAAGGTGGGGTCCTGACCCAAAGTATCTGTGGTCTGCGCCCCTGCCAAGGTGTAAAGTGGGATTGTATATGAATATTAATCAACACCCTCATAGTACAGAGACAGTACCTGAAATTTTTACTTATAATTATTATATATTGACCTGTAGTTTTATGAAAACAAAGTGCCAAACATTGTCTTTCTGACAACTTCGGGTGCGTAAATGTTGGTATTGTTAGAGGAGCATCTTTAACCCTTAACCTGCTATATTTCTACAATGGACAGGTCCATCTTTCAATTTGGACAGTACCACTTATTACTCCAAGGGGTTTTCACTGAAAATTTACTGACTGAATAGCGAACAGTGCAGACCATGATCAGACTGCACGGATGGTCTGCACTGGTCGCAAAGGCAGAATCATCTGCCGCCAGCAGGCTAAGGGTTAATAATCTAGAAGAATAGTCTTTGAAAGTATAGATCGCAACCACGTGGAATTAATAGCAATCTGCAAAGTTGGTGTGATTGAGTCGGTTCGTGATAGGTATTTCCTTTTATTCCAGACTGATAAAATATATTTACCGGTAAAGCAATGTATATGTAGAACCATAGTATGCCTACACATCTATATCTAAGTACGATTTTTTTCCCCCAAACCGAACCTGCAATACATGGTAAAATGCTAAAAAATATTGGCTAAACTTAACTAGGAGTGGAGGAGAATGGGGTATGCGGGGGTCCGAATCCCAAGTGTCTGTGGTATTAACCAAACATAACGAGTAAAGAAATATTGTTGCTGTTGTTTTTTGTTTTTTGTTTTTGTTTTTTTTTTCTCAGTTGTTTTGTATTTTTGAAACAAGCATCGCTTTTAGTCAGGCTATGGACATGATGCAATGCTAAAATACACGTGCCCACGAGGGAATGCTGCGCGCAACAGATCTTCATCTTTAAACTGAATAATCTAATATAGATGTAGTAATTTGCTACTAAATTCCAGTGTTTAAGAACATATACAGGCTATTAAGAAAGGATTTAAAAAACACAAATATCACTTTTGATCTGACTAAAGACTAAAACTAGCATGCGATAAATAATACTTCAGTACAAAGCACGTGGCCGCGTTGTTAAAACAACAGATCCTTATGTTGAATCCAAACACTTTAAAATTAACCTAGTACTACAATGTGAAATCAACTACATTTATGTAAAGTGATCTTCACATTTTCTTTATATCATTTAGAAGCCTTGTATGGAAGCTGACATGCCAAAAACTAAGTACATGAATTTTGTTTAATTTGGTTTACACCGTTTTGTTTCTCAACATAATTTTAGTTATATACTATTCTTTACTACTTCACTAGTTACTGCCAGCTTAAAGGTGGACTTATTATATCTTTTAAAGGGACATATGCCTCCATCAAAAACATCACACTAAAAAAAAATAAAGAAATAGACAGCCGTCTATAAAATAATAAAATTCATAATATGATATTACATGTATTTTATTTTGATAATTTATGTGTAGAGAAAACATACTATTTTACATCATATTACTCTGTTGTTAATGCAACAGGAAGCTTTGCTTCGTGCGTTTTTGCAAGACAGTTTTCAGAAATGATCTAGAATAATGAATCACCTTTTTACTTTTATTTACAACTACTAACGCAATGTCATGAAAGTATTTTCTATATATAATTCTGTAAGTTTGAAATAAATCTGGATGCTTGTCTTTTTAATAATATCCTGCGTTAACGAACATTCACTATGCAGGGACCTAATTCCTGACCTTTTAAAAATTATCTGCATGTTCTGTTTCCAAAAAGGCTTGCGACATGCATTTGATCTGCTTCAAAATAATCTCCTAAAACAAATTCAAAAATATGCAGTCCATTCTTGTGTCCGTTTTCTTTTCGACAAAATGTAAGTTTTCTTACCTTTGGAAACAACGCTTTCAATGTTCCAGTACCCCTTTTTCTTGTGGATTTTGACGAGTAACCACACAGAAGTAGAGGCTTAAGTGTGGAACCAGACAAGCATTGTCCAACAGTGGATAAGTAGGCTGAACACCACTAAATCCGACTGTTCTTTATTTCATACAAAATCCACTTATTTTACAACGGTTTTTCGACATTTTGTAGCATATCAGATTTTCAGAGACTTATATTCCCATAAAGAACTCTATCGCTGCTATAGATAAACAAAAAGAAAAAGGGGTGTTTACTTTAATATAAGTAACCTATAGTTCGTTAAATACAACGTCCTTTCCGCTACTTTCAATGTCTCTTTTCGAGCCGCCATTTTACCTAGCATACAATAGGAACATGCCGCTTTCATTTAGAATCAGCATCCCAGATCGAGCTACTACATTGTATTACAAAACCCTATTTCTTAGCGTTTTAAACGTTTCGTGCTAGAATAGCATTAGTGCATTATATTCCATGTATTAACATTTGCAGTATCCCTCTGGATAGGTCGGTACCCTCGCCCTACCGGGCTCGGGCACCAACCAATCCCAAGGGATTCTGCAGATGTTATAATACGAGAAAACATGCGTTATCCGAACAGAGTAGTGACGTTGATGTTAATTAAGGAAATGGGTCCATAATGACAGTCGGCCATTTCCGTTCGTTTACGTATTGTCCGCGTGCCATTTCGGCATTCTTCGGTCGTTATCTGTTATGACCGAACAATGCCTAAATCGAATACGGAGGTCACGTAATCGCACGGAAATTTCCGACTTTCATTACGGGTTAACTATCTTAGTAAACTTTCGGTCACTCTTACCAGTAGTGGCTTGTTCGAATTCCGCTGTTTTCTTTTCTCTTTTTCACGGTTTCTGGTTACAAAACTGAGATTACAGACTAGTTCCAATGCTTGGAACCGTGGTATTGGTCATTTTGTGTTTATAATCAACCAATCAAAAACTGCAGTTTTAAGAATGGTGTGCAAGCGTAGTTTTATAACTTTGGTTAATTTCTAGTTTTCTAGGGAAGCGTGTTTCTTTTCTAAATCGAACTGAGACGGAGTAATGCATTTAGAGAAGGGAAATAACTCTGTCGAGTTTAAAATGGACAATCCGTATTCAAGTGGTTTGTGATTAACATGTTGTAGTTTACAACAGCTAGAACTTGTACAACAGCTCAATAGTTCACGGTCGCCATGAACTTTTTCGGTTTATATATTATTTTATAGATGTCCTAACTATACTTTACCGAATAAAATGTGAAAACGTATTACATGATTTTGTTTTTTATTATGATAATTATATATATAATTATATATATTTACAAAACAGTATTTACAGAAACAGTTAACGACTTTTACATATTTCATGAATTAACAATATTTACATATTATAGAATATAAATACATAACAAGAGCACTTTTCGATGATACACAGTGTAATAATGTTACTTTTCTATAATTGACATTGCGTAAAAAGTTATAGACGATATTTAACAAATGTACACATTTTCCCACATTTAGTTTACGTCTTAAATGATAATCTCCATTTCTCTACAATCAGACACACTTCCGCTGCACAACGAATCTATTCCTTCATCAGAATTTGAGCAACTCTTGTTCACTTCATCATTAAGTTCACATGTAGTTATGTCCCCTGATACGTCAAGGAACGATCGTGTTTTCATGAAACTGTCCATAGAATCGTCTTCGTTGCTTCCAGCCTCGTTTTCACTGTCGCTATCGTCAAAATCGTAACTGAAATCCATAGTGAAATCTTCAGAATGTGTCTCGTCCATTCTAGGAAACGAACAGTCAAATGAGTAATCAAAATCGTTACTCTCATTAAAAGTGTCCAGTCCAATATCACGTGACAGAAGGGAAAAGCGATTGAGATTCGAGATGGCAGACTCGCGTCTCAGAGTTCTTGGTTGAGATCTTAATGTACCATTAATGTCGATCTCCCCCGCGTTAAAAGCTACATCCAAAGATTCACATGGCTGAGAAATATCACACTCAGAATCTGAATCTGAATCACAGTCCTGATCCCATAAGAAGCGACAGATGTCTTTTTGGCTACTAAATGCGGGCATACTGTATCTTTCCATGCGCCTCCTTTTCACATCCGGGGAATCACAGACGTCATTTCCAGAGAATCCCAACGTAATAGGCAAAGTCTGGTCAGCCATGAATTTCTGAAGGATCATTGTTTTACCTCGAAGCTCGTTCATTTGTTCCAGATTATCGGTAGTCAAGGTATCGTCTGCGGTGAACGTTGATTCAAAGTCGTCTGCTCTGCGTTTCTGGGTACGTCCTGCGAAAACTGGTGTACTGTGTCGTGGTTCACATGTTACATCGGAAAGCATGGGTATATTTTGTATACGTTTACTTAAACTGGTGACTGATGTCTTAGAGCGACTGTCTTCTGAAGAATTGTGACCTTCACCTTCACTGCCCACAGAATGATATCCGGTATCCGTTGAACTGATTGTTCCCGTAGATGTCGTCCTTTCTACTACTTTTTTCGGAACGAACTTCTGCTTAAGTCCAAGTTTCATAGATTTCAAACTTTTATGAATCGAGTGCGTGTTTGATTTTATACCGGATGTTGCTGTATCTGTCGTCTGCTTTGCTTCACAAGCGTCTGATTCCTCCGAATCGTCTGCGGATTGTCTCTTCGTTTTACCTTTTCCGAGTTTCTCAGCAGTTACTTCACCACAGAAGCTGAGAAATTTCGCCATTTCGTTCAAGTCAGCTTTAGCAAGGAAAGCATCCATACTGTTCACAGAAGCGTTTGAAGTCATCCTTCTCATAAGCCTGTTCTGTTCAGAAGCACCAGATTTATTGTCAGATTTGTTGCTGAGAGCTTGAATTTTCGTTTTCTGATACCTAACGTAAAATGCTAGATCTGATACTTGTTTTAGAGTCTCTTTGCTTAGTCCTTTCCTTTTAGCACTTTTTACACTTGATGTTTCGCAGTTCTTACTGGCAGACGACAATGTAGGCGTAGATTTCTTCACCTTTGTCAATATTTGCGACCTCCTTATGACGAACTCGACCTTCTCTGCGGATCCGTGAGCGCGCCAAACTTTCAACAACTTCGTTTTGCCTGTAAGCTCTTTTTCAATCCCATCGACCTTTTTGAAGACAGCTAACGGAGTTTGCAGGTTGGGTAGTTTTTTAATGACGTCATTGCACGTGGTTTTCTTGGTAACACCTTTCATAATCGTTCTCCCGTCCAAAATGAATGGAATTTCCTGTTGCCTAATCCGCTTTAAAGCTGCCATCTGAAAATTAAAAAGATTAAAACATAAATATAAATCAACATTTGGAAACACTGAAAGAAAGAAAAATTGTGTAATTGTTTTCAATCCAAAATCGTTGATAAACGTAATATCATTTCTTTGTTGCTTAGTATCTGTGATTATAAGTATGTTTAGAAGAAATATACTTCAAATTAACGTCTGTAAAATTAAAAAAAAAAAGGTTTACTAATTGATTACTTGTTCGTCCAAAATATGAATACAAGACGCCATTGCCAATATATGTCGTATATAAAATCTTTGTAAATTTAAACTAGAGATAGCTTAAAGGAATGGTGAATATATAAATTGCTTATATCCAATGGGAATTAAACTTTCGGAGCAGCTGCCGCTTACATTAAAGTAATTTTCAAAGTCATTTTATAAATAAATGTAGCCCTATAACGCCTGGAGAGGCAGGTGTTATGCTAAGTAGTATATATGAAGTATTACCACAATGCGTACCAAATGTATCTTTTAAAGCGATTCGTTCACATATTTAAGACGATTTTTGTTCTCTATAAATCCATAAAATGTGGGTATTTAAACAATGATCAGTGATGAAAACTTCCTTAAATATGATTTTTGCAAGATATCCTATTAAATTACCACAGGTATTTGTGCCCAATGGAGTTAACCGTTGCAACGATTTTGAGATAATAGAGAAAAGTCAGAATTATTTTTGACATTTTACTTATATCTACTCTAGCACTTATTTTCATCATCTTTTTATCACTTTATCAATGTCAAAAAGCTATTTTTTGCCAAATGTGGTGGAAATAAATATACTGAAAATTTCACTCCACGCGTTGACGAGTAGCTTTAAATCAATTTCCGATTTTTTTTATTTTTATTTTTTTTTTTTTTTTTTTTTTTTTTTTTTTTTGTCCTATGATTTATCAAGCTTCAATCTGAGCGATGATGTATCTTAAAATAAGTGTTTTCTTCCTCTTAATTTCAAATATATTTATGGAAGAATTAAATGAATTGTTGGTTAAATATAACACCTTATTATAGTTCATATATTCATGTCTCCTCAAAATGTATCACTGTTTTTATTTTACAGCATGGTTTAAAGCAGCGAAGCATCAAGGTGTAAAGATTAGAGACCTACTGTAACATATGTAGCACATATTTATTTTGCGTATTTTAACACATTTTTCTTTACAATTCACTAACCATCTGTCATAGTAACTGTTTTATCCAAATAAATCTTGTGAAAGTATTCCTAATTTTCTCCCGTAAAAAATCTTTAGCGAAAAATATCACACATCTGTTATAGAATTACGCACGAAACACTTTGATCTTATTCAATTTCTATATGTAAGAACTGAAGCCATCTCCAACAGGTTCGAACATAATAAATGAATAATATAAAATGCGATAAAATTTGAATGACACGCCTTGATTGCCATTGCTTATTAATTATCTTGTCAAATGATTTCAGATTTTTCTCTAGATATGAGAAAGTGCATGTATTATTTTCTAATTTTAAGAATTTGAAACACGAATGTCAGCGCTAATAAAGAAATAAAATTATCTAGATGTACTGCTATCTATAGAAATGTTTTGTTTGTGGAAAACCTTAGGGGTAAGAGTTGTCAAATATGGTGTACATATTATCATTAAGTCCCAACCCCCTTTTAATTTATGGGAGATTATGGCCAGATAATGTCGTCTGCTAAGATATACAGGAGACTTGATTTCTAGAGACGTTAAATCGATCTGATTTAAATATTTTAGTGACGTTTTACCAATGCCGAAAATAAAAACATTTTCTAAGATACACCATTAATAAAATAAATATTGCATATATATTGCATTAATTGAGAAACTAGTAACATTGCGATTTTACTGACAAATAAGCTGATATCATAATAATGATGAGGTCATGTAAGTTCACGTGATCTAATATCAAATGATTTTGCATGTCATTGTTTTATTTGAATTTACACCTGAATTATTTGATTAAGATGAAACTTTATCGCTCACAACGAATTATGTGCGCTATAGGTTTTATCTGAATTAAATTTTCAAATCTAAATTTTCCGAGGTATCATAATCATCATAAGCATATCATCATCATCATCATCATCATCGTCATCAAAAACAACAACAACAATATCACTGTCGATGTCGTCGTCATTATCCATGCATCACTACAGAGTTATATTGAACAATTGCATGAATAATAATCTCGCCGTGACAGCCCAAATATCTGAAATATTTTCATATTTCCAATCTACCATTCACTCATTTTCCCGATTCAGCGAATAATTAGCAAGAATAAAATAATTTTCATCATTCTATGTAAGGCTAAGTTGTAAGATTATTTTTCATTTGTGGTATTTGTTGTACAAATGGGTCGTGCCATGAGAAAATCAACATAGTGGGTTTGCGACCAGCTGGTCTGGATCCATGCTGGTCGCAAACCCACTATGTTGGTTTTCCCATGGCACGGCTCAAAAATATATAAGTTTAAAAAATATGTAGAAAATAATCTTACCTTTCCGTCCTTCGTATCCGGTTTCAAATGAATTAAGAAATTATAAAATAAGCACTGGATATATAAAAGGGATATAACTGAAATATCTTTGATTATTCTTGTATGGCATGAAAATGTAAGTATGATTAATTCCAGCTCTCCAAAAGGATATATAGTAAGCCTCGTTCTGGCTGATTAATTCTTCAACTCAAAAGGCTCAAATAGGGGTTTCAAACATCGTTAAAGGATAACAATAGAAGATGATTATGTTCTCGCCTTGTCACTAGATGATAATTGTTCGGTTCTGCAGGAAGCGAGACCCTTAAGCCGAATGTTTGACAATAGTTAATTAGCTCGGTTGTTAATTAATCATATAATATGTGAGAATTTTCTTAGATTTCTCAACGAGATAACACCTTTTCCGATCTTCTTTTCGATCATGACATGAAAGATAATGTATTTCTTTTGTCTTTATCATGTATTTACAAATAAGAAAAAAAGTCTTAATTGAAATTAAGGACTGAAAATTATAATTTTAAACATAAAGATCTTACTAAACTTGGAAGGAAAAATGATGGGGAAAAAAAACAGAAAGATTTTATCTCATCCGCGACAAACATTGTCAGCAATGAATTTGACATCGGGATAAACTGCTGACGTCTTAGATTAGAAAATGTCGAATAATCAAAAATATTGCAAGATTATTAACAAACCATTTAAATCAGTGTTCTTAACAGACGTAATAAAATTTCTAACCGGTGGTTTTCAACACGTGAATGACTAATTTAGAGGATAATTTTTTTAAAGTTCCTTTTTTAGGGGGAGGGAATAATGATTTATTTCATAATTTATATATAAATAAACATACACCAACTCGACTAAATTCATATCGATATCGTTGAATTACATGTAATAATCATTTTCAAAATATATCAGTACTTCCTATGATTTTCGACCAAAGTCGGTACAGGATACATTCAAACATATGAAAAATAAATAGACAGTTAAATAAGCACCACCTAACGCCTAGTAGTCTAGTGGCAGAGCATCCGCCTCGAGTGCGGTAGGTCGTGGGTTCGATCCTTGGTCGCGTCATACCAAAGACGTAAAAATGGTACTAGCAGCTTCCTCGCTTGGCGCTCAGCATTAAGAGGATAGTGCTAGGACTGATCAGTATAATGTGACTGGGTGGGGTATCATGCTACGTGTCTACGGCGTGATATTCCAGTGAGGCAGCACTATAAAGTTGGGCATTGTGCTCACTGCTACAAGTAGACACAGTCGTTTATATGACTGAAAAATTGTTTGAAAAGACGTTAAACCCAAACACACACACACAGAGAGAGAGAGAGAGAGAGAGAGAGAGAGAGAGAGAGAGAGAGAGAGAGAGAGAGAGAGAGAGAGAGAGGGAGAGGGAGAGGGAGAGAGAGAGAATTAAATAAATAGATACATAAAGGATACCCTTTTTATATGTGTTGAACGTCAATGTTTTTGTATTTTTGTGTCCTGGTGTGTGTTTTATATCTTTATTTATGTCTCATTCTTGCATACAACATAATAATAACAGTGTGCAATTTCATATAAACTATTGCAAGACCATTCTATTAAAGAATTATAAGAGACTGCATGCAATATAATTTCTGTACATATCACATATGTGTGTGTTTAGGCACCTATTTTTCATTAAAGTTCTATCAAAAATAAACGAAACAATGAAAAGAAAATAGGGGGTTGAATAGTTCCTAGTGAATGCAAGTCAGTTGTGGTCTGCTACCCTAAAAATGGCGCATATTTGCTCTCGTCCGCGCAATAAACACCTACTTCCGGTTTCGATCTGCAAAACTTGCCATATGGGGTGTAATATGAACTAAGGCAAAGCCTCAAAGCGAGCTCAAAGAAATCGGATTTATCTAAAAATATTATGCAGCATTTATTTGTCACATAGAAACTATTCACTGTTCACAAGAATTCAGGAGAACCTATTCGGATGGACGGATAGCTCAGTGGTTTGCACACTGGCCTTCCAATCCTGAGGTCGGGGTTCGATCCCCGGCAGCTACTCGGGAATTTTCAGAAACGCTTTTCAGTGTTTCCCACCCAACTAGAGGTGTACTGGCCAGGCAATCCTTGCGTGTATCAGTGCTATACACTGGGCACGTAAAAGAACCAGGCTGTCTATTCGAAACGAGCTAGGCTAAGTTAGTCGGATAAGCCTGTATCTGATTTCTGATCTCTCTGTCGCGGGGGCTTTGGCTCACTCTGTCCCTCTGGTCAGATCGCTCTGTGTCTGTACTAGTAGAGGATGAATTATGCGCCCTGTGTGGCTGCATTTGAACTATGTAGGCGCTACATAAATCTGGTATAATTTAATGTACAACGCCGGTGAATATACTATGTGTAAAATTAGGCGTTTAATCAAATAAAGCAGTTTCAGTTTTAATGAATTACACTTCAACAGTGCCCACTACCCACAGATCTGCATTTGACAGTCGGATATGGCCTTTCTTCCATTCGTCTTCTGTACGAGGAATTAGGAAAAGTTAAGAGTTTGGAATGTCTTTTTATTAGGTGGGAAATGAAGTGGGGATGACTGTGGTAACTGTCCTTAAATCTATAATTCTGCACCACTATCATCTCTTATGAAATCCCTTTTTTATGAAGATTTGCCAGCGTGAATGATCAGTGTGTTGCAAAGTTTAATGCAATTGTTTATCTATCTTGAAAATCCTTAGGAAGTGGAGCTGATATATAATATTATGTATTATTATAATTTGATACATATAAATATATAACTGCTTCGGAATCCTAAAATGACGACCTGAGCAGGGACATCACCCATTTGAACAAGGAGTTATACATCACCAACTTCCTTATTCACCAATGACATTTAAACAAAATCGCTATAATATATATGCATACCTCTATCGGTCTGATCATTTTCGCTAGCTATATATTTTGCATAAAAAAGTGAAAGTAGCGCCTTGACATTATTCATAATTTAGTACACTTTCAAAGGGAATCACTATGAAATATTACACATTCGTAAAGAATTACTATTTTTAAATACATGATGCATGTAAATATACACGTATTTTTTCAAAGTATATTTCTAAACAAATGTTACATTGAATCTGTTACGAATAAACGGGGCGGCTACACTAGAAAGTAAATGTAGTATTCAGCGAAGGAAAATGTATCAAAGACTTTAATATGTGTCCTTTAGCCACGTAAAAATATATGTGTTGTTACTCATAAGTCGTATTTTATAGCAGACAATTTCACGTTCGATAGTAATCAGGGGTGGTATAGTACGTCATCAACAGGTGCGCGCAACACTTCCCGATGCGGCTTTTTTGTGTCAAAACATCTCGATTCGGTGACTAAACTTGCGATTATTTCATTGATAACTAATAGATTCGGAAATGACATATAGTCTAAAGTACCCGCACATGCGTCTAGTTTATCATTTACGTTTGTATTTTTCAAGAACGCCTTCCGTGTAAGAGAACATTCGTGCACAATGCACTTCCTGGAAACACTTCCCTATTCACCACACCATATTATGTCGCATAACAAGAGTTTACTTGCATTTCTGATAAATCCAAGCATTGACGGGTGTTCTTTTATGGTAAACAGATGTCAGTGATACCTTGATCAGTAATTGAAATCTAAAATTTCCGAAAAATCAGTAAACTAAAATTTCGCCTTCCCGGTTCACCAACTGAATTGATGTCCTTCCCGGCTCACCAATTTCCAGCATGACTAACATCGGGCTGGTGCTCATGTAAATGTGATCACGCTTGCCTGGAAGTTCTATTAATTCGAATAACTAATTGTTAACTAGATGGTCCGTAAACTTCATTTAAGCATTTGAAGATAATATTGAAAGAACGAGGCATATCTTGAACATATGTTGTATACATGTACTATAAACGTGCATATATATGATATAATTATGTTCTATCTTGTCCTTATATTTGTTATTTTAGGTACATGAAAGATGAAAAAGGAAACAAACTTCAAGTCTGCATCAATGGAATTGTCAATATATGTTAAAAAGGATTGCTGAGTGATCTGCATGCAAGACATAATTGACGTATTATATTTTCCAAAAGCTGTACGACATAATATTTGAGAAGTGGAGAACATCCTCTAATGCACCTGTCAATATTTTGCCCGCCCAGGGGGGCGGCGGGCCGACCCATGGGAATTTGACATTTCAAAAATTGTGTTGTCTAAATCCCCACCCTAGGGACAACCTTTTTTGTCTAAATCCCACCCTAGAGCCTGGTTGGTACATCAAATGTTTGTCAAATTCCCGCCTGTCGGGAATGGTCTTCTGTCTAAAGTCCCGTGTATGCCCGCCGCTCCCCCGGGCGGGCAAAATATTGACAGGTGCATAACGGAATTACCCCAGACAAGGATTTAAATGCTCAACTAGGTCTCCGTACCAAACATTGTCGGTTGCTGTTTGAAGGTGTGGATATAAATAACTGATTTAATTTCAATAATGTTACAGTAGATAAACCTTAACAAGATACGCGGCAATGCCACGAAACCAGGTTTTCAACACTTTTCATAAGAATAAACAAGAGTGCCAGAATGTCACAATATACGCCCGTCACAGCAAATTTCTTTACTCTAGCACCTGTATTTGCAGATGTAATTTTAATTTTGTGGTTGTTTAGTAATCATTGTAATTCTTTTGTTTTTCTAAGTCCACAAAAAAACTCCTTACCAGGTAGAGATACCTTAAAATACACCTAAAATTAGAAAGTAACAACTATGTTGTACCACAGAAAAGTGGTCTTGGTTTTTCCCTACGGTCAATTATAAAAAAGTTACAATATAAGTTATTTATAGTAACAACTAAGGGAAGTTAATCTTAAAAAAAAAAAAAAAAAAAAAAAAAAAAATACAAAAAAAAAAATTGTAAGTCCACACAGAAATCCTTACCAGGTACAGATTGGTCAAAATACACCTCAAAATTGGATGTAACATGCATGTTGTACTACAGAAAAGTGGTCTCGATTTTTCCCTACGTCTAGTAATGAAAAAGTTACAATATAAGCTATTTATAGTAACAACAAAGGGAAGTAATTCTAAAGAAGGGAACTGCGCAAGACACTTCGTCTCATGATGGTGTATAATTGTGCCAAGTTACATCAAAATCCCTCTATGCATGGAGAAGACATGCTCCGGACAAAGTTTTCATTCTTGTATCATTTGACCTCTAAGTGTGACCTTGACCTTAGACCTAGGGACCTGGTTCTTGCGCACGACACTCCGTCTCATGATGGTGAACAATTGTGCCAACTTTCATCAAAATCCCTCCATGCATGTAGAAGATACGCTAACGATACGCTAACCCTAACCCTAACCTAACCCTAACCCTATTTTTAGTAACAATGACCTTGACCTTGATCCCAGAAACCCCAAAATCAATCCCAAGCTACAACTTTATATAAGTTTTCTATACACCATGTTTCATCATGATAGCTCATTCCTAAGTTAAGTTATTGACCGGAAACCTTTTTTCTGTTTTAAGTAACAGTGACCTTGACCTTGACCCCAGAAACCCCAAAATCAATCCCAGCCTTTGTCTTGTTATAAGCTACATACATACCAAGTTTTATTCAAATATCTTTACCGAAACAAAAGTTATTGACCGGAAACCCTTTTTCTATTTTAAGTAACAGTGACCTTGACCTTGACCCCAGAAACCCCAAAATCAATCCCAGCCTTTGTCTTGATATAAGCTACATACATACCAAATTTTATTCAAATATCTTTACCGAAACAAAAGTTATTGACCGGAAACACCAGTTTGACGCCGCCGCCGCCGCCGCCGCCGCCGCCCGCCCGCCCGACCGACATCTACCCCAATCTAATAACTCAGGTTTTCGTTGAAAACCTGGTTAATAAGGGGTATAGTTAGATAGGCACTTCGACACATGATAATATAAATAGAAAGTATTTTGGAAACCATTAGTTATCTTGTTAATCTAATTATTTGTTCATGATAACTATATATGGCGTGTCATCGAAAATGGTCGAGTATGATGGCTTTGAATCCGAACTTGAGTTCAAGGCAATACTCGATGAGACAAATAAGAATATGCATTGATAATATGCTAAGTAAAGCTTAAATTATTATCATGTGCTGTTTTTAAAGGAGCAACCTTTTAATATATTTTTAAAGGTATAAAGTTGCACCAATGCAGTTTAGTTTTTAATGATATGCTACTATTTTATTTTGTTAACGTTTCAGGGCCACGTGATCATCACAACTGCTCGAGAAAAATGAGAAATTACTGTATCGCGCCAACGAAATGTTCTTATTAAGGAGTTTTAGATGCGCAGGGAAAGAACAAGAGTGACTGCAACCGAATTATAATTACCACGTAGTAGAATGGGACATCGATTGAATTTACACTAGAAAGCGTTTCAGGATTTAACATTTGTCTGATGTTCAGATTTTGCTTACAAATCTTAGTGCACCCAATTACATGTTAAAACTCGAAGTGAGCTTGAACAGTGGTAGAACAATTTTACTTGCAATGTAAACTATTTTGCTTTTCTTAAACTGTTTAGTTGTTGAAAATGTTGTTGTATAATAGATTATTTAAAATAGGAAATTTTATTGATTTTTTATTTAAACCCTTACACAGTGGAAGCCGTTGTGACATAAACATACGCACATACACTTTCAAGACAGCAACATCTTCCTTTTTTCAGCTAATGTTATATATTTACACAAATCAACGAAAGTAGATTTGTTACTTGATTGTAACAATTCTAAATTTTATACACACTTATAAATACGAGTATGATGATAACGTTTCATTAACTTTGGACGTAATTCTTTATAACTCAACATTTAAAAAACTGAAATTCACCTTAAAGTTTCATTAAGATCGCATATCTGATAAATTCTTTCCACATTGTATACTTTAATTTTCTTCGATCAAGAAGTAGTGTACATCTCTATGTCACATATTCTCAACAATTGGAAATATTCAGACACGACAGAAAGACATGAAGTGGAGATGCACTGCCTAAACTTCAAAATCAACAAAAATCAGAATATAATAACTCTTGAAACCATTAAACTGGAAAATGTTGAGGTTTTGCGCAACTACACCAATTATAACTCAGAAGTTTCATTAAAAACACACAAAATAATGATAAAGTGGCAATGTTGTATAATCTGTGAACGTTTATTAACCGAAACATAGAGATAACAAGAATATTTACATTGTTGTGTTTTACCCGTTATGAGTATTAGTGTCAACTACATTTCATACAAAGTTTAATACTGCTGTTGCCTTTCACCAAAATCTGTCAAATGTTATTTAGAAGAAAGGAGAGGCACTGACAAGACTCTGTGACTTCAACACAGACATACAAAACAAAACATGTTTCAATAAAAAAAAATCACAATTGTTTGAAGTCACGCAAAATCACATTAAATTCCGTCTACAAAAGCTGTCAATGGCTAAATATTGTACGGTAGTGGTCACACGTAACAGTGAGCTGTTTTAAACGGTGTCTGCACATATTGCCAGTGAGTGAACCTCAAACAACAACTACTTTTGTGGTCTTCATTTCTGACTTTTTCACAAACATCCACAACAAGCGGGTATTGTTCTTTCTACAATTCTGATTTTTTGGACATGTCATTTTATTCCCGAGAAATGCATGAATTTCTATATGCATTTTATGTTCATCTGTCTACGAATATCATACTGCTGAACCCCAAGTGTTTAACTGCTTCATAATTTAATTCAGATAAACAGAATATCTCGGGTGTTTCTGTTGTGATCTGAAAAAGAAAGAGTAAATCTGTCATAATATAGCCCTTGAAAGTAAATTAAACACTGTTTTTACTGACATAAACGTTCATTGCTAAATACTAGTTTTGCTGGTATGGCAACCGAAGTACCATGCATCAAAATAAATTGAAAGGCTACATATAATTAAGTCAAACACGATGCCACACGGGCGGTGAGCCGGGAAGTGCATCATTTTACCTGGTGAACCGGGAAGGCGAAATTTTATATTACTGATTTCTTTGAAACTATAGATTCCAATAATTAATTAAGGTATCACTGACCTCTGTTTGCCATAAAAGAACACCCGTCAAGGCATTTAGTCATTAGAAATGCATGAAAACTCTTTTTATGCGATATAATATGGTGTGGTGAATGGGGAAGTGTTTCCATGAAGTGCATTGTGCTCGAATGTTCTCTTAAACGTAAGACTTTCTTGAAAAATGCAAACGTCAGTGATAAACTAGAGACACATGCGGGTACTTTAGACTATATGTCATTTCCAAGTCTGTTCATTACCAATGAAATAATCGCAAGTTTACTCACCGAATCGAGGTGTTTTGACACAAAAAAGCCGCATCGGGAAGTGTTGCGCGCACCTGTTGATGACGTACTATACCACCCCTGGTAATGAAAGTGATTAATTTAAGTGTTATATAACTGTTCACCCATTTTTCTCGGATTTAAGGAGCAGTTTAGATAAATGGACACCATTTCCATTTCTGTTCTGTTCTGTTCCAATTTGTCGCTTAGCCTCAGTCATCTCTAACAAGCCAGGAAAACTCTCACAGGAATCCTTGAAAACAAACTGATCCTTAATAACAAGTCGTGATATAAACGCCATACAAAGTATCCCAAAGGCAACAGTTTTGTGTAAAAAAATGTATCATATGAGCCGTGCCATGAGAAAACCAACATAGTGGGTTTGCGACCAGCATGGATCCAGACCAGCCTGCGCATCCGCGCAGTCTGGTCAGGCTCCATGCTGTTCGCTTTTAAAGCCTATTGGAATTGGAGAAACTGTTAGCGAACAGGATGGATCCTGACCAGACTGCGCGGATGCGCAGGCTGGTCTGGATCCATGCTGGTCGCACACCCACTATGTTGGTTTTCCCATGGCATGGCTCATATAATCTACGACTGCCTCAGAGCTCATCTTAGAATATCATTTTTTTGTACATTTTCTTTCCCCAAACTGTCGACATTTAAAGTTTAATAGTTTTAATGGAAATGACAGACAATGACCCTAAAAGTGACTAATACTGACTTTTTCCGCACATTTAAAGGTCTATAATGCCTAAGATTTTTATTTTGAAAAGAGATGAAACAGCTTTCCAAATATATAGATGTTATGCGTACTTACATGGTTAGAAAAGTACTTCTATTGCACATGAATTGTTTTAGTTAGAGCCATAAAGGGAGGTAATAAAAAAACAATACATTCACTATAACAATCTGTTCTATTCAGCAATATTCAAACATTCGACAAATGTTACAGAAAGTAATTATCAGAAATAGGATTAAACAAGAAATTACTGTATTTTACAGGGCCGTACGGGGGTGAGCCCCCCCCCCCCCCCCTCCCCCCAAATAATTGGATCGATTATGGTAATTATCTTAGCAATTTTTGACAGCGAGTCTATTTTAGCTGATTTTCGTAATGTGTGCCCCCCCCCCCCCCCCCCCTCCCTCCCCATCTGAAAACTGAAAATGCTTCCTACGGTACTGTTTTATATTCATATATTCATAACTGAAAATGTGGCAGCATTATGAGGCTTTAACTTCTAAACTACGGTGTTGATATATCCCACGGCCATCACAGTTCTTACAGATTGTTTTCTTCTCTTACAAAATGTAATTAAAGCACCCATTCTACAAAATGAAAAATATAATATTATTGATTCTTTAGAATACAAAAATAAGCTGGCTAAATTATGTTTAAGTAAAATGGAGCAACATTTTTAACACATGTATATTTCTGTCATACTTTATGACTTTTCACTCTGTTTCACAATTCGAAGTCTATGGGTTGATTCATGATAATTAAAAAAATTGTAAGGAAATCAAAAAGAGATAAATATACATGAATGTGTCTGGAAAAAAAGCAATTGGATATTGTGTTTGGTTTTTCGACATTTTGCAATCTAGGACGTCAGCAGTTTATCATAATGTCAAACATTGCTGACAATGTTTGTCGCGGATGAGATAAAATCTTTCTGCTTGTTTTAAAAAGTATTTTTTCACTTCCAAGTTTAACACGATCTTTATCTTGAAGTTTCAGTCCTTAATTACAATTAAACCTTTTCTCTTATTTGTAAATACATGTTTTAAACAAAAGAAATACATTATCTTTCGTGTCATAATCGAAAAGAAGATCGGAAAAGGTGTTATCTCGTTGAGAAATCTAAGAATTTTCTCACCTGTTACCTGATTAATTAATGAATAAAGTAATTAACTTTTGTCAAACAATCATGTTATTGATCTCGCTTCCTGCAACACGAATAATTATCATCTAGCGACAGGGCGAGAACATAATCATCTTCTATTGTTCCTTTAACGATGCTTGAAACCCCTAGTTTGAGCCTTTTGAGATGAAGAATTAATCAGCCAGAACGGGGCTTACTATATATCCTTTTGGAGAGGTGGGATTAATCGTACTAACATTTTCATGCTATACAAGAACAATCAAAGAGTTTTAATTCGATCGTATTATATATACATAGCTTATTTAACAATTTCCTCGCCAGATATTTATTTCAAAGCATTGGATACAAAGAATCGAAAGGTAGGAATTTTATATATTTTATTTGCAAAATTGCATATTTAAACAGAAAAGAAAGAGTAAAAGACTGATTTCTTTCAGAATAAAATGCATTTTGATTGACACATAAAATTGAATGAACACTATATTTCACTGTGATTAAAGTAAAAAAAAAAATAATTAATCCAGTATGTTTTCCGTTTCTAGCTATAATGTTTGTTCTTAATATAAACATTCCGCTTTTGAACAAATCTGGTAAATAATAATAATAATAATAATAAACAAACTTAAAACAGAAAAAGAGTTGTGAACTGTTGAATATATAATTTAGTCATTTGGCATGTTATATGTTTGCGACAATATGTATTAGGATAACATTTTATTCATTTGTAAACTTGATGATGATGATGGTGATGATGACGGTGATGATGAAAACATTGTAATGAGAAGAATTGATTTAAGAGAAACCCTGGCATATAAATTTCACTTTTTCGAATATTAATTTTCTAAAAAGGTTTAATTATTATAAATGATGACATGTACAACATCTCTTTATGATATTGATTTCAATAATGTTACGTAACTACAGCTTTCATTCATATCTATAGAATATGGCATCTTAGTGTATTTTAATGCATGACATTATCTGACCAAAATCTCTCATAAATTTAAAAGGGGTTGGGACGTGAAAATAATATTTACACCATATTTGACAACTCTTACCCCAAAGGTTTTCCAGAAATAATACAAATTTCAATAGATAGCAGAATATTTAGATTAATTTATTACTTTATTAGCGCTGACATTCTTGTTTCGAATTCTTAATATAGACAATAATACATGCAGGTTCTTATATCTCGACAAAGATCTGAAAATATTTGACAAGATAATTAATAAGCAATAGAATCAAGGCGTGTCATTCAAATTTTATCAGATTTTGTATTATCCATTCTGTTGGAGAAGGCTTCAGTTCTTGCAGAGTAAGACCGGAGAATTTGAATAAGAACAGAACTGAAGTTTTATTTTGACTTAAGCATACAGCTGATCGTCATATAGCATAACATTACATGGCAGTCACAATTTTTCAAAATAATGATAAGATCAAAGTGTTCCGTACGTAATTCAATAAGACAAGTGTGAGATATTTCTCTAAGGATTTTAACGGAAGAAAACTAGGGATTTTATTTGGATAAAACAGTTACTATGACAGATGGTTAGTGAATTGTAAAGAAAAATGTGTTAAAATCCTAAAATCAAATAATTGTTACATATGTTACCAGTAGGTGTCTAATCTTTACACCTTTGATGAACGCCGCTTTGTAATTTACGAATTTATGTTGTATAAAGTTGTAAAATACTCTGCAATATGTTTTATAATTATTGAATGGCTTGCAGATCAATATTAAAATTTATTACATGACTTCTTACATACATTGCCAGTTCATAGTTTGTACTATTGACCGGTAAATAGTTCAACACTAGATTTTGCTGGGGTACAGCCAAAACTTGAAGAAAATAAATGTTATACAATTATTGACTCTTGAGCCATTGGATATGATATGATATTCAACGAAAGAGGGCAATATTGACCGAGGCTATAGTCGATGGCAATATTGTCCTCTTCCGGTGAATATGACAACATATCCAATGGCTCAAAAGTCAATAACTGTTTTATTATATTTTCAGGTTTATGAATAAGTGACAAGTATTTGTTGTAACATACTTTTAAAATGTTTGAAAGTAACAATAACTGTGTGAAACTTACATTCTTTGATTAGAAAGTCATGTTTAACGGGGAAAACCCACAAACCATTAAACTTGAAATATATTTTGAAAGATGATGAGAGGTTTCGGCAAATGAAATTAAGGTTATTTTTAGAACATATAGTAAAAAAAGAACTTTGTGAATGGCTTGCCGGTCAGTAGTCCACACTATTGCCTGAGGTCCGAAGAAGTCGTGTAATAATATGAAATAGATGCAGTCCGCAGGTATATTTGAGATAAAAAGGGCATATTCTTTTCAAAATAGATCTATCCTATAATCAAGAGGTAACAGTTAAAAAGTTTAGATGTATACTATTTTGCATAACACCTGCTACTTATATCTATCACATGACCCTAAAAGTTAATGAAAATCTATTAGACGATATAAAATTGCAGCTGTTATGAACTTTTGAAAAAAAATGGACAGAAACAAGTTCCCCATCACTACTTCCTTTAACATTTTGTGTCACGGTAATAAATAAGAGACACAATTTGAATGAAATTATGATAAAGATGTATTTGTATTACTATCGTGACGGGCTTTATTCTTTGTATAAATACTACAAGTTTAAGTGGGATTTACCGATCAGTATATCCCAGATTTTTTAAAAGTCTCCCCTGTTACATAAAATATTTATAAATATGATAAAATTATTCAAGTGAAACGCATTGCCATTCAAATATATAAAGAATCATAAGAGACCAACTTTTTATCATACAACATAATTAAAGCTGTAAGTAAAATTAAAGTCAGGTGCGTTGCGAAGTCCTATTAACATTGGGGTGTGGGAGAGGTGGTGGGGGTGCTTTTCAACAGTTAAGAAATGTTGGGGAAAATCTCGAAGTATTTCCGATTCTATAACGCGTTTGTCCGTTTTTCATTAAAACGAAAAAGCAAGGAGGGTCTTTCTTGAAGAATTTTTCAAATGAAAGTACATGAATAATAATAATAATAATAATAATAATCATCATCATCATCATCCCAATAATGATAATAATATTTTCTGCGGACATTAAATCAGAATCGCCTTTGAAGGTAACGAGATTGTTTTTTTAAGTAAAGATTAAACGTTGCTGTGAGTTCCAGGCAGTGCTCATTAAGAATAAGCTGAAAACGGTATTGTTCCATGATTCGTTTTCATTTTTGCATATTTATATTTCAATCATTACTTTGTTTTTTATTTTTAGATGGCGGCTTTAAAGATTAAGCAGCAGGAAATTCCATTCATTTTGGACGGGAGAACGATTATGAAAGATGTTACCAAGCATACTACGTGCAATGACGTCATTAACAAGCTTCCCAATCTTCAGACACCACTGGCTGTATTTCAAAAGGTTGATGGTGTTGAAAAAGAGCTTGCAGGCAAAACGAAGTTGTTGAAAGTTTGGCGCGCTCACGGATCTACGAAGAAAGTCGAGTTCGTCATAAGGAAGTCGCACATATTGACAAAGGTGAAGAAATCCACGCATAAGTTGTCGTCTGCTAATAAAAACTGCGAAACATCAAGTGTAAAAAGTGCTAAAGGGAAAGAATTATCCAAAGAGACTCTTAAACAAGTATCGGATCTCGCATTTTACGTTAGGTATCAGAAAACGAAAATTCAAGCTCTCAGCAACAAATCTGACAACAAGTCTGGTTCTTCTGAACAGAACAGGCTCATGAAAAGGATGACTTCAAACGCTTCTGTGAACAGTATGGATGCTTTCCTTGCTAAAGCAGACCTAGACGAAATGGCGAAATTTCTCAGCTTCTGTGGTGAAGTAACTGCTGAAAAACTCGGAAAAAGCAAAGCTGAAAGACAATCTGCGGAATATTCTGAAGAAACAGTGAATTGTGGAGCAAAGCAGACGGCATATAATGTAACTTCCGGTACCAAAGTCAAGAAACGCGTGATTCATGAAAGTTTGAAATCAATGAAACTTGGACTCAAACAAAAGTTTGCTCCGAAGAAAAAAGTAGAAAGGACGACGTCTACAGGAACAATCAGTTCAACAGATACCGGATATCATTCAGAATACAGTGAAGGTGAACGCTACAATTCTGCATACGACAAAAGCTCCAAGATATCAAACGTCAATGTGAGTCTACCTAAACGCCATACCTTCGTGTTCTCCGAGCTAACAGACGGACCTCGACACAGTACACCTGTTTTCGCAGGACGTACCCAGAAACGCAGAGCAGACGACTTTGAATCAACATTCACCGCAGACAATACTTTGACCACCGATAATCTTGAACACATGAACGAGTTACAAGGTAAAACAATGATTCTTCAGAAATTCATGGCAGACCAGACTTTGCCTATTACGTCGGAATTCTCTGGAAATGACGTTTGTGATTCCCCGGATGTGAAAAAGAGGCGCATGGAAAGATACAGTATGCCCGCATTTAGTAGTCAAAAAGACGTCTGCCGCTTCTTATGGGATCAGGACTGTGATTCAGATTCGGATTCTGAGTGTGATATTTCTCAGTCATGTGAATCTTTGGATAAAGCTTTTAACGTGGGTGAAACTGACTTTAACGAAACGGTGAAAACTCAAGCAAGAACACTCAGACGTGAGTCTGCAATCTCAAATCTCAATCAATTCTCCCTTCTATCACGTGATATTGGACTGGACACTTTTGATGAAAGTAACGCTTTCGACTATTCATTCGATTGCTCGTTTCCTAGAATGGACGAGACACAGGCTGAAGATTTCACCATGGACTTTAGTTACGATTTTGACGATAGCGACAGTGAAAACGAGGCTGGAAGCAATGAAGACGATTCTATGGACAGTTTTATGAAAACACGATCGTTCCTCGACGTATCAGGGGATGTAACTACATGCGAATTAAAAGATGAAGTCAACAAGAGTTGCCCTGATGAAGGAATATGTTCATCGTACAGCGGAAGTATGACTGATCGTAGGGAACTTGTGAGGTTTATATAGTGTGTGGAAAAAATGTGTACGATTGTAAAGTGCATACGACTTATACCCCATTTATCTAATGTAGAGATTAATTCAATCATAACATGTTATTAGTGCAGCGTAAAAATTCTGGATTGTTATGTTTTTTATAGTTTATATCTTGTAAATAATAAATTATTGATATGTAGAAGTTGTTATATTTTTCTGTTAATATTAATCTAAAATTAATGTATATGAAAGAAATTTAAAGAAGTAAGTGTTTACGTTTTATTCACGAAAAAAAAACATTGACGCATTTATACCTAAGTTTGTGCAACTAACAAGAGCTTAAATATACGTAACTCTCTGACCGTCTTATACGCCATGATGAATTTCTTGGCGGAACCGGAAGCAAACGTTTCGTATATGTATTTTGGCGGGAAAACTGCATGTGCTTTCCATGATGTTCCTTCGGTAATAACCTCGTATTTACATAAATTTATGTATTGACGTTTCATTTTTATGTGAGCAGAAACATTTCTGCGTTGAAACTTTCCTGGAATTGAAAACACAATGTTCTACAACCAAATGAAAATGCATGCTCCAGAGCATGAATTAATGTCATTTCTGTACGTCACGGTCCGTGACTGGCTCTAAAATGTTTGAATTTATGGTCTTTTTTTAATCCAAATAATTAACACATTACTGGTGTGAAGAAAGGATGTTAAGACTTATAATGACGCGTTTGTCGAGAATCGAGCTTTACGGTAACGCAAGTATATTTTCACACTCGGTGGTGGATTTTAAAAGTTTCACCGGAAGCTAACAATTAAGGCACCCCTACCGAACAGGAAGAAGTTCTCTCCGTAGTAAATAGTTAATTTAATTTTAAAAAAATTAAGCCAACAACGAAATTTAAACAATTTATTTATTTATTTGGGTTTTACGGCGCACCAACAGGTATAGGTTATATGGCGCCAAAAATTTAAACAGAACAGATCTAACATATATGTATACCTTTGTGGCTATCTCATATAATTAAGCATATAGTTTGATAGTGTTCCTATGGAAGAAAATTGTAAGCTTCATGCACTTTATATCCATAATATAATATGAAATAAGGCAAATCCTAAAAGCGAGCTCTAAGAAACCTGGTTTAATTTAAAACAAATATTACAAAGAAACTATTCACTACTCAAAAGAAAAGTGAAAATTCGCGAGAACCTATTCAATTGAAAACAGTTAGTCTATATTTTGTGTCATCATACCTGTTATTGCAAATATCATACTTTGCAAATTTCCCGGTATCACAGCGACGTCATTTCCTAATCGCCGCGTTGGCGATCTGGCTTTAGGATTATAAATTACATTATTTTTAAATTTATTTCCAATGTTTATCTTTTAAAAGAAAATTATCTTTTTTTTCATCTAACTGGAAACCTTTCTTGCATGATTATTAAGTGATAAATAATTTTCAGCAATCGAATGAAGTTCTGTATTCACTGCGAAGAGAACTACTTCCTGTCCGCTAAGGGCACCTTGTTAGCTTCCGGCGTAACTTTTAAAACCAACCACCGAGTGTGAAAATGTACTTGCGTTACCGTAAAGCTCAATTGTCGAGCAGGCCGCTCTTCGATCTCGCTATAAGATGCACTACTTTTTTAATGTTATGAAAAGTGGAAAACCCTGTATGAACATTTTCGCCACCTACAAACTTTTCGAGAAAAACAATGAAAGTTGCGCAGACTTGTCATTATTTAGAACAATTTAAAAGGGAATAACGGTGACATAATACACGTTCGTTAAGACATTATTTTTTTGTTTCAATACATGAGGCATGTAAAAGTTCCCATGTATGTTTAAAGTGTAGGCCTACTTCTAAACATAAGTTACATAACATCTGTTACGAACAAACAATGCGGCTACACCAGAAGTAAATGTAGTTGTCGCACGAAGAACACATTTCACAGAAGAAATCATACATAACATTCTCTTTTAAAGCGACTATACTTCTCCTCAGCATATTTCAGATCGCCATTTTGACATACACTTTCAGAATTTTGGTCGGACAGAAATCAGTTGTAAAGTGTGTTAACACATACCTCGACACATAAATCTCTGCAATTTTGGATTCTAGTTCTCAGAACCAAACACTCTACCACTTGATTTATTTAAGACAAAAAGCTGATGCCTCAGAGCAATACGACCGGCGCGACAACCTGCTTATTTCCGCTGCAGCGGAAGGTAAAAATGAAAGTA
Source organism: Mercenaria mercenaria (assembly GCF_021730395.1). Classification (NCBI taxonomy): domain Eukaryota; kingdom Metazoa; phylum Mollusca; class Bivalvia; order Venerida; family Veneridae; genus Mercenaria; species Mercenaria mercenaria. Next base: position 4,357,680 of record NC_069377.1, on the reverse strand, counting down.
CTGACCAGTGTAATTCTGATACAACAATGTTACAGGTTCTGGTCAAAGTCAAAGACCTATTAATTAAATAAGACAGATCTGAAATTTTCACAGAACACAGACAGAAATCTCTCAAAATCTCGAGACAACCACATGACATCCCTTTCATAATTGTAGAAGCTTTATTTGCCTTTACCAAATAAGCGTCTGTAAGTTTGGTGTATTGATCACCATGATGGCTATATACAAATAAAAGAAATTGTTCTTTGTTTCATATAAAATTCAGCTACTTCATATCAATTTTAATACAGTTTCTAGATTTTCACTCCTTCGTAGATCTATTTTCTAAAAGATATTTATACATTTGCTTAACAAAAACGAAAAGAAAAGGGGTGTTGAATAGTATCTATGTTCGTTTTCAAGTTAACAACTCTAAAACATGCGAATATAAGCATGAAAAGTGTCTTTTTTATGTAACATTTATTCCACGAGAGAAATAATGCCCGTTTGGACCCCGGTTTACGCGCGAAAAAAGGAAAACTTAGGACCTATTTATTAGAGACTTCTTTCGAACACCACGGAAGCATATTTTTGACCGAATTACTGCTATATAACCAGATACGTGATTTCACGAGAAAAAGGCCAGTTTCAATTCAGTTGTTTGTATTATTTCTTTGTCTAAGTCTACCTGAAATATCTTTATCAAAATGTCTTGAAATTCGTCTGAAAATAACTTGAGGCATTTCGACAAATGTTTAACCTCGCCGTTTACGAAATAATATTTTCAAAAGGCGTGTGCTTCTAAATCAATAGGATTCGAGGTTATTGGTCGGTGCATGTGTTTATGGACAGGAAAGACTGTAGTAATATAACCAGTTGAGGTCATTGTCATACGCCTCCTTGGAACGACGTCATAGCTTGACACAACAGTGTTAACACAATCCCAAATGGCATCTAAAATATGGCAATCGCACTTTATATGAATAAAGTATCTCAAGCGTAGGATTTATTCAAGTCAAAACCACCATTGTACCAAAATTTGGTGCCAGTAATCCGCAAAGATTCAATGGTTTTTTGATTTTATTATCTAATCTAATAATCGTCAGTAGATTTTTTCTCTCATTGTTCGAATTCGTAAAATCAACTATGAACAGATTACTTCTGTTTTACACCAACTATTAAGAACATTTTAAAGCTTATGCAGAGAGACCGCCGGGGCCACGACAAAACCGAGAGTAAGTGGTTTTGAAAAATTCCATTTACATTTCGGCCTATTTATCTTTATTATTTGGAAGAATGTATTGATAAATGAATACAAATTGTGCGCTTGATATGTATAATATCAAAGCAAAAACTGGTTCAAGACTGTGGAAAAAGTCGGGCTAGTGTTCCATGTCTGTACACAATCAACGAATGTTATCGAGTTGCGAGCAAAATCGCTGATAATTAAAAAGTAAACACTATAAAACATAGAAAAGACAATCTTATGTCCCGTGCTCTACTTATTTTTGAGCAGCATACCTATGGTCATGGATGGCAGCTCGATTTTTCGCCTCCCATACCAACCTGGGCACTGTTTATAGCAAAAAATAGCCGGTGCTGACGCAAAGAAATCGCTGATAAAGCAGATTTTGCAAAGAGTGCGTCGATATGGATATGTACTGTGAATTGGAGAGATCATCCTGAATATACATGCCATCTAGGGAAAGTTTGAATCCATGGAGATGTTGTCAAAAGTTATGACATCAGAATCTTTCGAGCATGCAGTAATTTCAAAAGCAACCACCGCGCCACCGCAAATCAGGGGAGATATTTTTTCTACTTTTTCCTGAAATCCGACCTCACTATAGGGCCAATAGAAACGCGCTTATTTTGGAAAAGTACAGCATTTCCCAAACTGAACATGTGCCCGATTCTTTAGTATAAAGATCAGAACATTATGTATATGACGTGTTTAACATATAATGTTCGGGAAATCCTTGCAAAAGGACCGAAGAAAAAAATCATTCCCAGATTTTTATATTTAAAAAAACGCCTGATACGCTGATTAAACTGGTATTTATCTGCAGGTAAATTATCGTTTAACGTAAAAAGTGCGCAAAATACTGTTATAATTGCGCGTACATGTACGTATTTCATCTTTTTTCAGACCGAGTAATTTTTGCTATGGGGGGTAATCCACCATTCCGCGATGATAACTTGCCGCAGGTGCCCGTTATATTTTGGCCTCAATTTCTTGGTAATTATCCCTGCAGATGTACATTTATATTACCAGTTTAATGTATTTCATCTATCTGAGGGTGCAAATGGTTTCTGATGGTGATATTCGAGGACAGAACCACCAGAAATCTTGTTCTTTTTCCATGGGCGTTCCGTATCCTAATTTACTCGAACCTAACTGTATACGCCTGTATTACGCCAGTTCGGTAGGTTCATTGATATGACGAATCACGGTTTTTATAGTGTTTAATGTATTTCTTATATTATGATATTGATAGTTTGAAATACAGATGTATATTAAATAACCTAAAATTGAAACAGACAATGTTATTTTGATCAACAAACATAACAAACAATATGAATAATATCATCATGTATCATGTATGTTTTTAAGAAAACAGTTACTGAATTTTAGCAATAGTTGGAATGGAAAAAAGGTAGATCTGTAAAAATATTTTTACCGGTGTTTGTGTGTTAACTAATGACGACTCCTTATTAAAAGGATGCTTAATTGTAACAAAAAACATTCCTGACCTTTTTAATTGATACGTATTGTCAGATTAGAAAACATAGCCTAGATGTTTTCAATGTCAGTTCAAGGAAATCCTGTTCCTTTAAACTTTTACATATTGGAATATTTTGACTTTCTTTCCAAACTTTCATATAGTGTTACAAAGTTTGCCTGTTTCTGTTAGACTGTCAAGAACACATGATGTCAGGACATAGAGTGCAAACAGAAGTATTGAAGAAATTGAAATGCAAATCGAAGTATTGAAGAAATTGAAATACATTGTATAGCTTAATCTTTTTCATTTTATCAAACCTGGCAATGAAAGGTTTTTGTTTGTCGATGAACAACTGCTATTGAACAAGACTAGATTTTTTATCTTTACCTTTTGAACAAAATATAGAAGTGTATTGGACACACAGTTAATAAAGTTTATTGTCGTGCACTGTTAAAGTTGTGACCACTCCATTTCTTGCCACACACAAGTGCATTACATAATGCCTGCATGTACTTCCCTGACATGAATGGGTTACATCAAGTCTTGAAACTGAGACACGTGATGAAAACGTTAATATTGCGTAGGTAGACATCGGGAAATACCTACTTTCTCTTTCAGTTTACCAAACAGCTTCGACTCAACTTTTGAAGTATACAAGATTTAGCTTACCAAAAGGTTCCTTCTAGCGCATATTAAATATTCTTTTTAAGGGAACTTTAATAAAACAATAATGACCAATGTGTTTAGTTAGTTTATGTGCATTCTTATCTATTTAGGAATATTTAAAGTTATTTCACACAAAAATTTTGTTAAACTTAATTAAAATAATAATCAAACACCTTTAGATGAGCGAGTCTGCCTAAATATTATCAGCGGATAATAAATGATAAAGACCATCACTCTATCAAAATTTCGGGAAACATTGTCGACAGCTGTGCCAGTGGCCTCTTTCTACTTAGCAATATTTAAAAAGAAGAGTGCTGCAAAATGCCCGTAATTGCAGTGCATGATGGATACTTTCAGTTCCAGAACGATTATGCCAGAAGAAAAAAAGGCCATTATATAAGTTGGCACAAACAAACTAATGGAGTTGAAAAAAATGCGTACAAAAAGTTCAAGTTTGAATCTTACAAAACAATTAATCAAAAGGCATTAAATTACAAAGTTGGAAATATTTTAAAGCGCAATAAGGTGAAAAAAAATGCATTAAACTGTTCTGGATAAAAGCAAGGGAAGCAACTGAAATGTTGTAATCCGGTGACGGTACGTCTCGTGCAATAACATTAACAGACAAGCGTAAAATCTCGAATTACTTTATTAATACAGTATGTTGTGATGGTAATACTTAAAATGGTAAAATAATATAAATTTGATGATATGAAATAAAATCGTAAAAAGAACCTTTGGAAGCAAGAATGCAACCGAGGATAATAGCAGTCGATATTTTTGGGCGGGGATCTATGTTTAGATGATGAATATTCATTTAGTTAATCTCGATTCTACATTATGACGAGTTAGATTTAGGTGTTGGATAGTTTAAACTATATTATTGTTTTTTGTAGGCCTGTTATTATGTAGTTGTATTTCACTTAAGATTGACTTAAAGATGAGTAAAACACATTGGCAAAGAGGCTATTTGTAATGAATATGCATGAGTACAAAATGGCGGCGCCCTACTGGAATCGGATGCCTTTGATGATACCCTTGTATCCATTATCTGCTCAGTCAAGTGTGACATGTTCACTATAAGTGTTCCTTCTCATGAGAAGGAACAATAACGTAGCATAAAATCATCTGCAGACATTCCTCTATACAAACAAGCATTAGTAAAGCTCATATCTGGCATAAAAGTGGTATTTACTAGGCGGGAAAATTGCACTGTATATTGATATCGACTTCATTCGAGTGAACCACGGAGGCATGTGCTATCTTCATGCCTATAAATGCTTGGCACAATCTACAGGCAAATTGGCGTGTAAGTCACAATTTTAAAGAGCATGATGAAAGTATTCAATGTATTATTCTGCAGTATGAGATTCGTCAAATCCTATCACTGTCAAATAATTTCATTGTTTACAGTTTAGCAGGTGCGCGTAAGAACACCAGAGACAGAAGTAATTTTAGTATTACTGCATTACTTTTTAGTTTTTTGCTCGTTTTACAAGCAAAATATATAATATTTAACAATTGAGATACAAACTTTGTACAAAAAAAAATTAAAAAAGAAAAAGGATAATATAACTCGGCTGAAATGCAGCCCAATTTACTGCACTGATCTGAAGTAATGAAAGGAAAGTAACACTGATTTTGGGGTGGTTTCTTTCATTTATCTGAACCTTCTAGTATTATATTTTGTGCAATCTGCATCTAAAAACTGAAGAGAGTGTTAACAGTAATGCGACACTTTAATCACTTCCATTTCTAACGTGAAATTTTATGCTATAAAAATACGACTTATGAGGGAGAAGACTAATATCTATAGATATTTAAGCTATATTTATAGGTCATTAGCTTTGTATCGAGAAATATGCACGAGTTCTGCAGCGGAAATATTACACGGCTTTAGGAGCGCAATATTCTTCCACTAAAGAACGAGTGCATATTTCCTGATGCAAAGATAATAACCTTTTTGTTACATGCGTATCCACACGTGTAAATGTAGTGTTAATATAATGAATTTGCTCGATAGCCTGAATAAGATTGACAATACTGAACTAAATAAAAGAATTAATGCGACCACACACATTAAGTTACGTCACGCACCTGATATGAAATTCAGGCGTCAGTGTACGTAAAAATATTGACGTTTCTGATACCATTGTAACACAACGGGGAATAGAACAGAACAGAACAGAACATATACTTTATATATTTCATAAATGAACCAGAATGGCTCTTATTCTATACAAACACATTTAATAGTATTATATAACGTCAAAATACACAATTTACACACACAGTTTAAATTAATGTTAAATTGCAATACATAATCATAAACGTAAGCATATCTATCAAATTCGTCAATCATATAAATCAATCTAGTAATCAGTCTAACGAGGTGAACTTATATATTTTTACCTCAGGGTAGGAAAACAGACAGTTACAAGAATAAGAATACTGTCATCATGTTCTAACATGATGCGTAACTGTTCTCGTTTTCTACACTTTTTCAATAAAACTACATAAAGTGAGCCGTGCCACGAGAAAACAAACATAGTCAGGATCCATGCTGTTCGCTTTCAAAGCCTACTGGAATTAAAGATTCTGTAAGCGCACAGCATATGGATCCTGACCAGACTGCGCGGATGCGCAGGCTGGTCTGGATCCATGCTGGTCGCAAAGCTACTATGTTGGGTTTTTTCATGGCACGGTTCAATTATTTAAGACTTTGCGTAGAAACGAGTACGTAATTATATTATATATCATCTACAACTCCCAATGAGTTGTTTTACCCATCTTTAAAGAATACCATATGCACCTACCAAATTATCGAAAAGTGAAAGTTGAATAGTTTTTATAAAAAAGACAGTGACCTTAAAAGAGACCTATGTTGACTTTTTCAGCACATTTGACTCCGGTGTTTTCGGCAACCGTCTTAGTCCTCACAGAGAATGCATTTTGTCACCAAAGCAACCATTATACATAAAAATGCACAAAGGAATAAAATTTGGATTTACATATAAATTTACACTAGCATTCTTTCCACAGTCATCGGATTTTCTCGGAAACTGAAAACAAATGCTTCAGGCTTTTAAACTCAAGAGAAGATGACTGGTGGATAGCATATAAGCTTTCAACCGTTATAGGTCTGAACTGCATTCATATCAAAGACAATATTAAAAGACATCATTAACTTTTTGGAGAGGCTGTTTTAAACGGCACTTTTCAAACAGGTGCTTTATTGCGCATTGCAGCTCACGTAAAGTGAAAGTTTGAATGAAGAAATATCCAGTAATCAGCAATAGGCATGTTGTATGTTTGCGTCTAATGAAATATGTCTTCTAGCTTTTGTGTAAAAGTTACATCCTTTTATAGATTTAGACAATCACACCAAAATATTCTCAAAATCAAATGATTTCGAAAGGAATCGTTTTGAAATAAAATATCTTTGATTACATAAAACATAATTCAATAACCTTTTAAAACAGATGTTTACATAAAAATTGCAGTTGTTTCCAGCTTATTTCTCATTTACGCACACTATAGTGAAAAGAACCTTAACACATGAAGTAAACGCTGAATTGAATTGAATCAAGAATTGAATTGAACTGAGTAAATTGTCTAAATTCCGTTTAAATTAAAATCGAGCTACTGTAGAAAACATTTGTATTATATTCATTTTTGGACACATTTTATGAATCTATTCGTTCATAAATGAAAATGAAGAAATTCGTAAAATGAGAAAAATAAGCATGTGCAGAATATGTCTGGAAAAAAAACGGCAACAACATGGAAATTGATTTTGATTTTTCGACATTTTCCAATCTAGGACGTCAGCAGTTTATCATAATGTCAAACATTGCTGACAATGTTTGTCGCGGATGAGATAAAATCTTTCTGCTTTTTTTAAAAAGTATTTTTCCTTTCCACGTTTAACACGATCTTGAAGTTTTAGTCCTTAATTACAATTAATCTTTTTCTCTTATTTGTAAATACATGTTTTAAACAAAAGAAATACATTATCTTTCGTGTCATAATCGAAAAGAAGATCGGAAAAGGTGTTATCTCGTTGAGAAATCTAACAAATCATGATTAATTAATGTATAAAGTAATTAAGTATTGACAAACAATCAAGTTATTGGTCTCGCTTCCTGCAACACGAATAATTATCATCTAGCGACAGGGCGAGAACATAATCATCTTCTATTGTTATCCTTTAACGATGTTTGAAACCCCTAGTTTGAGCCTTTTGAGTTGAAGAATTAATCAGCCGGAACGGGGCTTACTATATATCCTTTTGGAGAGCTGGAATTAATCATACTTACATTTTCATGCTATACAAGATTAATCAAAGAGTTTTAATTTGATCGCATTATATACATAACCAGTGCTTACTTCCTCGTCAGAGTTTTGTTACCAGGTGTTGGATACAAAGAATAAACAGGTAAGACTTTTACATATTTTACTTGAACAGTTATACGATTAAAAATGAAAAAAAAGTAGTAAAATACAGTAAAAAATAAACATTTCCACAAATCTGAAAAAAAAAATGCATTTTTAAAAAGTCATGAAGGAGCACATATAATAGAAGTCGACAATTTAAGAAAGAAAACAAATAATCGAATTTTCCAGGTATTAGAATAACATTTAATGTAGTTGTAAACTTAATGACGATGATCATGGCGATGCTGACGGTAGTGATGAAAACATTTTAATGATAATGATGATGATTATTATTATTATTATTATTATTATGATAACATTATTATTATTATTATTATTATTATTATTATTATTGTTATATGCACAATATCTCCTACTAACGATATTTATTTTATTTATTTCAGTAATATTACGTAACTGATTTTCATTCATATCTTGGATATGGCATCTTAGTGTATTTTAATGACTGACATTATCTGACCAAAATCTCTCATAAATTTATAAGGGGGTTGGCACGTGATAATAATATCTTCACCATATTTGACAACTCTTACCCCAAAGGTTTTTCATAAACAATACAAATTTCAAAAGACTGCAGAATATTTAGATTATTTTATTACTTTATTAGCACCGACATTCGTGTTTTAAATTCTTATTATAGAAAATAATACATGCATGTTTTTATATCTAGAGAAAAATCTGAAAACATTTGACAAGATAATTAATAAGCAATGGCAGTCAAGGCGTGTCATTGAAATTTGATCACATTTGGTATTACCCATTTATTAAGTTCCGCCTGTTGGAGATGGCCTCAGTTCTTATACAGAGCAAGACTGGAGAATTTGAATAAGAGCAAAGTGTTCCATACGTGAGTGTGATATATTTCTCTAAGGAAACTAGGGATATTTCCATAGGATTTATTTGGATAAAATAGTTACTATGACAGATGGTTAGTGAATTGTAAAGAAAAATGTGTTAAAATCCTCAATTCAAATAATTGTTACATATGTTACAGTATGTATCTAATCTTCACACCTTTGATCAACGGCGCTTTGTAATTTACAAATATATGCTGTAATAAAGTTGTAAAATACTCTGCAATATGTTATGCTATTATTGAATGGCTTGCAAATCAATAGCAAAATTTATTACATGCATGCCTTCCTGTATAAATTGCCAACTATTGACCGGTATATAGTTCAACACTAACAGCTAAAACTTGAAGAAAATAATTATAAAAGATTATTTTACATATCCTGTAATAAAATACGTTGTAAATGGCTTGCCGGTCAATAGTCCAACTTATTGCCCGAGGTCCGAAGGAGTCGTGTAATAATGTGAAATATATGCAGTCTGCTTGTATCTTTGAGATGAAAAAGGTTTATTCTGTTAGTAAAAATGACTCATATAGCCTTAAAGTAAATAAGTGTGTTGATAGCTGTAACAAGCTACAAGTAAAATAAACATGCTGATAGAATATTTTTTATCATATAAGATTCCTATTTAAGCGTATTTTATTACCACAACATTTACCTGTACCGTATATACTTAATTGTTCCACCATCATTTGTCTATACCGTATATTTTCCAACAAATCATCTGATTAAAGGTGGTAAAGGCAAACTGTCGGCGCCCAGATGAAAGACATATATAGACTACCTCTAAATGAGGCCGATCAACTGACATATTTATATTTTAATCATTACTTTGTTTTTATTTTCAGATGGCAGCTTTAAAGATTAGGCGGCAGGAAATTCCATTCATTTTGGACGGGAGAACGATTATGAAAGGTGTTACCAAGAATACCACGTGCAATGACGTCATTAACAAGCTTCCAAATCTTCAGACACCACTGGCTGTATTTCAAAAGGTTGATGGCGTTGAAAAAGAGCTTACAGGAAAAACGAAGTTGTTGAAAGTTTGGCGCGCTCACGGATCTACGAAGAAAGTTGAATTCGTCATAAGGAAGTCGCACATATTGACCAAGGTGAAGAAATCCACGCTTAAGTTGTCGTCTGCTAATAAAAACTGCGAAACATCAAGTGTAAAAAGTGCTCAAGGGAAAGAATTATCCAAAGAGACTCTTAAACAAGTATCAGATCTCGCATTTTATGTTAGGTATCAGAAAACGAAAATTCAAGCTCTCAGCAACAAATCTGACAACAAATCTGGCGCTTCTGAACAGAACAGGCTTATGAAAAGAATGACTTCGAACGCTTCTGTGAACAGTATGGATGCTTTTCTTGCTAAAGCTGACCTGGACGAAATGGCGAAATTTCTCAGCTTCTGTGGTGACGTAACTGCTGAAAAACTCGGAAAAAGTAAAACTAAGAGACAATCTGCGGACTGTTCTAAAGAAACAGTGGACTGTGAAGCACAGAAGACGGCATATGATTTAACTTCCGGTACCAAAACAAAGAAACGTGCGATTCATGAAAGTTTGAAATCGATGAAACTTGGACTTAAACAAAGGTTTGCTCCGAAGAAAAAAGTAGAAAGAACGACGTCTACGGGAACAATTAGTTCAACAGATACCGGATATCATTCAGAATACAGTGAAGGTGAATGCTGCAATTTTGCAGACGACAGCAGCTCCAATATATCAACAGTAAAGGTGACTTTACCTAAACGTCACACTTTTGTGTTCTCCGCGGTAACAGACGGACCTCGACACAGTACACCAGTTTTCACTGGACGTACCAAGAAACGCAGAGCAGACGACTTTGAATCAACAGTCACAGCAGACAATACTTTGACCACTGATAATCTGAAACAAATGAACGAGCTTCGAGGTAAAACAGTGATTCTTCAGAAATTCATGGCAGACCAGACTTTGCCTATTATGTCGGAATTCGCTGGAAATGACGTTAGTGATTCACCGGATGTGAAAAGGAGGCGCAAGGAAAGATACAGTATGCCCGCATTTAGTAGCCAAAAAGACGTCTGCCGCTTCTTATGGGATCAGGACTGTGATTCAGATTCGGATTCTGAGTGTGATATTTCTCAGCCATGTGAATCTTTGGATAAAGCTTTTAACGTGGGTGAAACTGACTTTAACGAAACGGCGAAAACTCAACCGAGAACACTCAGACGTGAGTCGGCGATCTCAAATCTCAATCAATTCTCCCTTCTATCACGCGATATTGGACTGGACACTTTTGATGAAAGTAACGCTTTCGACTATTCATTTGATTGCTCGTTTCCTAGAATGGACGAGACACAGTCTGAAGATTTCACCATGGACTTTAGTTACGATTTTGACGATAGCGATAGTGAAAACGAGGCTGGAAGCAATGAAGACGATTCTATGGACAGTTTTATGAAAACACGATCTTTCCTCAACGTATCAGGGGATGTAACTACATGCGAATTAAAAGATGAAGTCAACAAGAGTTGCCCTGATGAAGGAATATGTTCATCGTACATTGGAAGTTTGACTGATTGCGTTGAACATGTGATTATTGTTTAGTGTGTGTGAAAAAAAAATATATTACTAAATAAAACTTACATCCCATCTACATAATGAAGGAATTGATTCAAGCAGTACGATATTTTGGTACAGCGTAAGAAGTGCTAGATTTGTTTTGTATCCATAGTCTATTCTTTGTAAATACTGTTAGATTATTAAATATGTAAAAGTTGTTATATTTTTTTCTCGTAAATATTGTTTGTAAACTTAACAATAAAAGTATATGCTTTAAAAAAATACTTGTTTACGTTTTATTCACAAAACTTTAACGTATAAAAACCTTCATGTCATTTAAGAAACTAGCAAGTTATGTCCTGCCAGACTTTTTGATAAATACTTAGTCTAACAAGGGCCACGACTTTCATTGAAGTCAGGAAAGACTTACGTAACACATTAATTTTATTACACTTTATTACAAAAACTAAAATTTTATTTAGGCAATGATAACACCTTAAACCAAATTTTCTAAGTCAAATCAGATCCATAATTTGAATTAATATCAGCCAAGAGTTGTAACTGAGCTACGACTCAAAAATTAGCTTCATGAAAAAAAACTTAAAGCACGTAAAGACTGTCATAAATTGGGTTGGTTAAAATCAAAAGTTATCAGACTTGTTTTTAAGGAAAACTGATGAGTAGAATGCCTTTTGAAATGATTCAAGTATCATTCGTATTAAGACATACAGCTTGAACTAAAAACATTAATCAACTTTCTAAGTACAAAAAGGCCAAACATTCCTATCAAAGTCAATCAAGAGTTACCTCACTTGGTTATGTAAGAAATTTTGATGACTAGGAAGCTTTGTGTGAAGTTTGAATCTATTTTTTCGATGCTACTTATAATTTTATACAGCTTCAGAGTAAGTTGCACGTAAAACTTGAACCAAACTAGGGTCATAATTTACATTAGATTCAACCCGAAATATCTAAATGTAAGCAAAGGCCACTAGAAGCTGAGCTGTAATTTCCGGCTTTGATTTATGTCACAGAGTAATTTCCCTTCCTATCGTTAAATTTTACTTTATAGTTATCTATCTTCGTTCAGTTAAAAGTCTTTGACAAAACGCCGGAAAACAACGGGCTTCGAATCCCCCGTTCATTGGTCTGACCGACCGACATATAATAGCAACGCCACCGCTGAAACTTTTAATTGCAAATTATTGAAATTATGGAAATATCCTATAATAAATATGCGTTGACAATTTAATTATAAAAAACATTCTACGATTTGAAATCAAGTTTTTATACTCTAACTTTTTTTCAGAGCAAATTCATCTTTAAAGATTCAGTTTAATGATTTTCTCCGTTGAACCAACTGAAATCCAGAAATCTTCGGATTTTTTTTGTCCATCCACCAGTCTGTCAGTCCGTCCGTCCTATTTCTGTGACGTGTGATTATACTTGTACCAATTTATAATTGATTTTTTTACCTTTATTTTCCCGGAGAATACTTGTTACAGTCAGTCCGACTTAAAAATGATTCTTTTATCTTGTAACTCGCAGTGTGTTAACATGCAACACTCCAGAGACTCAACAATGTGTCAGGGCTGCTTTAATTACGTTGAAAAGGAAGCGAACATAGTTGCTGAAATTCAAAATAAAAAAAACATCATGTTAAGGGGACGCATATTGCTACATTCACAGTTCATACAGAAATGAGGAAGGGGTGCATATTCAAGAAATCGATGGTGGGAAGATAAAAAACATATTCCTAAACTGATATAATACTGATGGACACCTGTAATATTCAGTACTTTGTGGATAAAGATGTGGTACTATGAATGTAATAGGAAAACAGAGGTCTTTGTGAAAGTACATTCATCACAAAATATTATAAGCTTTTGTATAAGGAAAAAAAACAGGTTTTTTACAATAACAGTGTTACAAATAATGTTGAAGGGATGAAATTTTCTTTCTAACACACCAGGTTTGCTTAAACATGTAAAAATTTAACGCCACGTCATTTCAGCTCGGGATGGACGCCATATTTCTCATTGATAAAAAATGTAAACAAAAAAATCAGAGTGGGATTAGCATTGCAAGGGCATAACATGACATACTTCACAATGAATACCTTAGAACAGATATCTAAGATGCTACACAGGTCAGGCGGGTTAAATGCATAATGTCGATCACTTGAAATTCATCTTGAAAAGGTGGTTAATTTTAGTTTATTTACATGCTTTTTAATTTTCCCACGACTTCTCGGCGATTCACTGCAAAAAGTATTACTGCGCCGGACGAAAGGTAACTCTAATAAACAACGGGAGACAACTTAGGTGTCAGCACGTGTATGATTAAAAAAAAACATGTCGATGATTATAATTTCTTATCAAATAATGAATCCTATTCAGATATTCGTCTTTAATATTATAAAATTATTAATTTCTGTGGACACTTATCAAAAAATATTACTTACAGTGGACTACTTTGCGCATCAAATTGGTTTCCGCTTCAGTTGTGAGGCACTTCCGTTATATTTTTTGACAACAATAACAAAGCACAAAATGAATCAATAAAGTCACTTATAAACCGACTGCTACTTACATCAGTGTAAGTATAGTTGTTGTTACAACATTATACTTGTTCATTACGTTATGAGATAAAGTTTATATTGAACTGCATAATCCATTAATTACGTTTAGATGATATTGCATTTACAACTTATCTGACCCCGTTTTTTTACGTGAATAACAGCATTCTCGTGCAACTCGTGCAAACAGAGTTATGAAAAGTATGGTGGAGAATTCAAGGAAAAATTATAAATGACATTAAAGTGAGGATAACTGTATATTTGTCCAGTTTTGATCATTGACATTCCTACTGTGTATTAGTAAGTTTTGTGAACAAGATTAGAATGTTACTTTTGCACATATACACATTGATTGGAACTCTCAACCAAATTTCATACCTTATTTTAGGGATTTTTTAAGACAATACATTTCCAAAAGTTTGTTGAATGTGTTTTGATATTTAAGTGCATTGTAGTTCATGAATACCAAGTTTAAAATTAATAATGGCAACATTTCTAGTCCCTTATTGTAAGCCACTCGACTTCTGTAACGATAAATGTTTAATGTATTAAGGGGAATATGCTCTTTTAGTTTTGGAATGTGGCATTCCTTGACCACTGTATCTTTTCTTATGCACTACTTTGTAAACAAACTAAATAATGTGTTTTAGCTTACATATGCAAACTGAAAAGCAAGACAGTGAACTTATTTCACTTTTTTTCTTTAAATTAGAATCTGTAGGAGATTGATAAATGTTTGGACAAGGTGAAGCACTTTTATTTTCGCACAAAAAAGTATTAATTGTTGACTTTGAATGTACACAATAAGTCTTATGTAATTCAACAATATCTTTCTTGTTTCAGTTCTTCTCATTTTTATTTTAGTGAGCAATCATTTGTGTACTTATAACAGTTGAAACAGTATCCATTTCATGTACCAAAACCTTGTACTTTTGTGCAGGTAAATTTTATCATACTCCACCCACTTTTTTCTAATTTCAAAGTATGCGTCCCCTTAAGCAAATGCTGATTAATTTGAATATGAACAACTGTTTGTTATACTGTAGAAAGTGTGTATAATCAGTGAATTGAAAAAAAATAGGGGCCTATACTAGGGTCATGCAGATTTAGGAAAAAATACAAAGCGATTTTAATTTCGGTGTGGCGTTGCACGCTAACAATAGAAATTAGAAAACATGCTTGTTCAAAGGGACATAACAATGCAAGCATTTTTTTGTCATTTCAACCCGACTACTTCCCTTCGTAAATACAAAAAAAAACTGCTCTAAATTACGCGCTGGTCCACTAGATACAATTTAGACAATTTATTTTACAAAAACGGCCCGAGATTCGTAAACAATGTTCACCTCTTGCATTGAACGTCTGAATTGGAACGTCTATGTAAACTAAAGCAAGTAATAACCCACATCATGCAGATCATTTTAAGTCTATTTTTGACAAGACTAGCGAATCTATATTGTGTCAGTGAAAACGAGGCGGCTCAAGTGCATTCTGCATGATACTAACTTACAAAGTTCTAAATGTTGACTTCAAATCACTTGCCCCTCATCGATTGGGTTCGAGATCTCGGCGCGTTGAATTCTTCATTTGAGGAAGCCATCTAGCTGGCTTAGGTCGGTGGTTCTACCCAGGTGCCCAATGCACGGAGGGGTACCAGTGGTCTTCCTCCATTTTCAAAGCTGGAAAGTCGCCATATGACCTAATTCATGAGCTCCTTAGTTTGATTTTAAAGCGACTCGTTAAAACTTTTCAGGTTCAAATTTGGTAAAATGTGGGTGCTGTGAAAGTGGCCAAAGGTACAAACTTTTTGACATGTGGTTTTTGCAAGATATCTTGACAATTTAGCCGAAATTTAACCGTTGCATTGCTTTCGAAATAATGAAGAACATTCTTCTTGCTTTTTCACAAATATGTACAGAAATTACTGTATAATTATACAATCTACTTGTGAGCAAGTCTCTTTAATACTCTCGTAAATTGCGTGCCCAGTTTACTGGACTGTGTCGGTCACTTAACAAATCTAATATGATCTTCAATCATAACGCTCGAATGAAGGAAGTTTAAATTATCGCTGTTTAAAACGCGTAACATTGTAAAAGTACATACCGTAATCAAGCGTCCGAATACCCGGTTGGTAAACAAGCTGTATAAACACCGCCGGCTATATATTACATATTTACCCGTATATCGGGATACAGATAGAATTTAAAAAAAAAAAGGAATAAAAGCCGCAAAAATGGCGATTGGGGAGGAGTTGGATCAGATGTTCCTTATCTTTATGGGGATGATCATTTTCTGTAAGTGTTTATTTCTGATTATTTTTATTTTCCGTGTTTGAAGCTCTCTTTGTGACTTTGTGTTTCATGCGCAACTGCTTGTGACTGGGTACGAATCTGTTATCACACTGTATACATGTATATACATAGTATCTAGATATTATTCCATGATAATCTGCCAAAATGAACTAGATTTATAAATAAACTAGAGACGATGTTATGCATGTTATTATTATTGTAAACATGACAGATAAGTAGATGCTATAAAATGATTTACGGAAAGAGGGGCTGTGCTTCGATGTCAGTGCCAACTTCCCGACGCTTTTCCACTCTAAACCCAAGGCCTTTTACTACGGTCTGAAGGCCATTCAGTTTAGAGAGGTTTCACTGTACATTACATTCATTATAAAATTTGATATTCATGCCTGACTGAATATTTATTATGACTAGGGATAATCGACTGTAAGCCAGTGCAGAACCTTTTTTCTTTCACTGCAGTGATATCCAGATATTCAATTCTTACACTGGGCGGTAACCATTGATACAAAAAAATAAACACTTCTTACTTATATTTTTTCGCATTACTTTACACGTTCACAAGATCTTATAGTTTTTTTTCTTCTTTTTTTTTCATACATTTTCTGCCTTAAGGGAGCATTTCTAAGTTAACAGTACTAGTGAATCATCATTTTTTTAAATATTCTCCTCAGAAATGTCTGACGGGTGTTCAGTTCGATTCAAACACTCAGACTAAGTGATAAGTTTTGACAGTCCAGTAGGTTTGTTTACACACAAGTCTTTTCCAGCAATGAAATCACGAATCTGTTTCTCAAACTCTGAACTATTTCGCGAGAGGCAATTCCTACTTTCATTAGACGGCCTCCATATTTGTTTACATTAAATGTCAAGTTCATTGAAATCACGTACTGGAGCACGAAGCGGCCCTCGTTCGTTCATTACCACGCCATTTTACGTTATTTATATAACAGAGTAGCGAAAATTTAAATGCGCATGTAAAAAAATCAAATCAGTGAACATCTATTTGCATGATTTCATGCCAACTGAGGATTATAACCGGCATTATTTTCAACATGAATAAATCGACAAGTAAATTAACTGTCTGACTAAAATATAAAATTATTTCAAGAAGCCCCCGTATAAAAGGTCTTGCCGGTATAGTAATTTATCTCATCAACGTTTCGGCTAACGCCTTCATCAGGATTATTTTTTTTTTTTTTTTGGTTATTTTTTTTTCAGATAAAATTCAAAGATATGTGTATTTGTATATAACGAAAGAGCTTAAAATCATTTTCTTTTCGATCCGATACAAGGCAGTCTATTTACTTAGATCTACCTTAACTTTCATGAGTTGCTGACGGACACTTGAACTTTTCCAGATGTCCTTAGTTTTGACTGCATATAAAGTAATGTAAATGCGATATGATGTCATGACCTACCATTCAGTGTTTTGTATAGAATTTCATCATGTTACAACTCCCGGTGAAACGAACTCACCTTGAGTAGGAAATGAAATGTTATCTAAAGAACCAGCACGTATCTCTAGTTTATCATTTCAAGAAAATCTTCCGTTTCTGAACGCCAATTTTAAGAAAAAAAAACACAAAAACGGACGTTTCATGCATTGACACTTGCGTCTGTCCGTCCGTCTGTTCGTCTTTCATATTTCATGTCCATAAAATATATTTTAAAAACATTCAAAGAATTGACTTTAAACCTGGCTTATTGTCAGATTTTGATAGCGCATGACCCAGGTCGGTAGGTCATCAAAGGTCAAGGAAACGAACTGAGCTCAAAGGTTATATATATCCGTCATATTCATGTTCGGAGCATTCAAGTTGTTGACTTCAATTTTGGCATATATGTAGGTGGCGATGAAACAATGTTTCAGGCGCATGAACCGGTCGGTAAGTCAAAGGTCAATGTCACAGTAGGGTCAAATCCGTCCGTAATAATTCGTATCCAGTACATAACTAAATAACCATTCAAAGTATTGACTTCAAACTTAGTAGACGAGACGATGAGTAGTGCGTATTAACTTGGTTGGTAGGTCACAAATCTATTTCAGATATGAAAACCGTCCTTTTTTTCGTGTCCGGAGAACAAGTTATAAAGCATTTAAGGCACTGACTTTAAGTTTGGATTACAGAGGAGTGTTGATGAGACTATTCACAGAGTGCAACAGTCCACATTACTCCCGTAACCCCAAATCAACCCCTCTCCAGTATTTCCTTCCCGATTCCCCACAAAAAATAAATAAATACTTTCTTCACTTTTGATTTCTTGTACCTTAGAGTACCGTCACCGCTGCCGCACAAACCACCAATCCCAACCCACTGCCGCATTTTCCCCCATCGGCCCCCCTCCCCACTCCGACACGCACACACGCACACGCACGCGCGCACACACACACAATCTTTAAATTTTACTTCCTTCTCCGATCTAACACTCATGAATATTCGTTATATTTCCATAAATGTATTTTCCGTGTCCGAACCTAAATTGCGTTATAACTATTGCATATAATACAAGACCGCAGGTGCAGGTAGCTGCGCCGCTGCCAGTGTTTGGACTGTGGGTTTGAGTCCTACGTCTGACCATTATTGTTTTGTTTCAAATTTTATCTGCAAATTTATCAGTCTTGAAGATGTCCACACTTCTGATCAAACTTCTCATGATTTTTCGGTTCATTTATTGAAAGAAATACATTATGTATGACATAAAAAAACACAGCCATGTTTAGGAGTGTTCAACTTAAGCAATATAGTACTTTTAACGGCTGTTGTTGCTGCTGTTGTTGTTTGCTGCTGTTGTTGTTGTTTTTGTTATTTTTGTTAATGACAGGGTGTTTATATATAAAATGGAGTTAATTTGCTAGCGCTTTCACTTTCATTGGAAACTGACGCATGTGACGTGGTTTAATGAAACTTACGATGCGTATCACCTGATAGGTATCAATGTTTTATTTCATAGCTTAAAGGATTTGTAATATCATTAAGACAATGTAAACGGGATCACCAACAATTGTGTTGCATCACCAAAAAATTGATGTATAATTTACATGTTCAGAAATTTGAAACTGGTAGAATTATTTTCCAATGTGTCGGCTCTGAAACAGTATTTAAAGAAAAATACATAGAAATTAACCTTGTTCGTGTTAAATATGAGCTCAAACAATAGTGAATTAAATATGGATAACTTGGAACAGTTGGAAACCAACATCGACCAGTTCTTTATGATTATAATGGGAATGTGCATATTTTGTAAGTATTGGAATTTCCTGTAGCGACGTTTTTAGTTTTCATCAGATCCTTATCGTACTTATTTGTGAGTCGACGAGATAAAATTTAAGTTCTAGAGTTGATAATTTTTAAAGAGTTCCTCTCATACAAATATATAACTTTGCTTTTTAGTGCCTCAGTTTTTCTTGAATAAAGATCTGTTATAATATTATTTGTTATGAAAAAATCTAATTAATATCTGAATAATTATTTTACAAGCTTTTCTTTTTAAACGCATTAATTATTTCATCTTTATGGACGAATCGTTTTGATAAGATCTGTTACCGCGTTATGTTGTTGAAACTCAGATTTTTACCAAAATGGATTCTTTTAAGATAATAGCGTTTATATTTACACTACCTGTAATTTACATTACCTGTTCTGTTCTGTTCTGTTCTGTTCCGTTCCGTTCCGCTATAATATAGGCTCATTGTGTAAACGCAGTGAAGGAAGTTCACTGCATGATTGATGTTTAAACGTAAGCAAATATGTAACACTAATTGTTAATACACAAAAAATCTATATCAATCATTTACTGAGCGTATGAAATCCGGGTTCATGACAGTAATGCGTGCACACATATTTGTCATTGTTTTGTGTGCAATATCCCACGTTACAGTTCGGCAAGCTGATCGAGCGGAATTCAACATAGGCCTTTTCATTTAAAAAATGGTCGAATGGTATTTCAATTTTCTTTTTTTCCAATAGTTTTCAATGATTAGTGACCATTATTTTGTTTTCATAGACTTTCATTACGACAGTCAGACATGCAATGAATTTCCTACTTGCAAGACTGCCTTCGTTTCATCAGAACAACCACAAAGTGTAGTGTTGCTCTCTCGTATTTTTCACTTACATAAAGTCCTTTTTCCGTGCTTTGTTGGAATAGTAAAACATCAAATGTAGAATAATTTTCGCCCTTGGAGCCTGTATACCAAGCAAATCAACCAGCCAGACTTTTTGAGTAGGACCGGTGCGGATATTAGTGGTCATTGATGTATATAATTGAACTAATTTAAGCACGTTTAAAGCGTAATAAAAAAACAAACTCTTTAATACGCAAAATATTGTTTTCCTTCTTGCATAACAATTTTAATCTCGAAAAAAGATATCCCGGGTACCTTTTGTCATGACATATGCATCATAATTTAATAGTTTCTTTTTGGGTATGGTGAGAGGGAGGAAACCACCAAATTGGTAATTACCCACATCGGGATCCATACTTGTATTCTCTTGCGTTACTGTTTTTTTTTTTTTTTTTTCATTCACGTATCACAAATGGAGACGTGGTTTTCGGGACTGATTTCACCAATATGAAGTAGTTTATTTTTTTTAATATGAAAAGATTTAGACCCTTTCATTGTGAATTTCCAGTTTTTCTTGTTTATATTTAATAAGTAATCTCTGCTCGAAAGCGGACATTTTCCGCAGAATTTTACGAAATTGTAATTTCAGTTAAATTTTGCAGCAAAAATAAAAAAAAAAATGAAAAAATCATATTTTCACTGTTTTGAGTGTGCTTTTCATAAAATGCACATGTACAGCCTAGATATTGCTAATTTTTACCTGGATACGTTTTACAGTGTATGTGTGTATAATGTGTGCGCAGATTATAGTAAAAATGATGAAACCCCAGCCAAGAAAAAAATAGTTACAGAGCATATCCCGATATCAATTTGGAATAAAGTTTTGGGAGCACTGAACGAAAATGTCTGACCTAACCCCTTATCAAAAATGAAAAGGCTACACTATAAAGCGCTCTAGCTGGCTAACGGAAGGTCGGTGGTTCTACTCAAGTGCCCGCACAGGCCTGAAACAATGCATAGAGAGACAAGTGGGAGAGTCCTCAACCATAAAAAAGCAGGAAAAGTCGTGATTCGACATACATTGTGTCATTGTGACCCCAAACCAAAGATATTGTGAAAATTATTTTAACTTGACATGCAAAATATGTGCCTTTTTCGTACGTAGATTTTTGATCCGGTTAAAAGCTGGTTAAGTTTCATGGCATTTATTTTCAAGATCACTTTGACCTTATAAAACTGATTTTATTACAAAATGTTTAAACACCTGACGGGGTGTAACCAGCTGTACCGTAATCATAAAATTGTATTGCTTTTAAATATTTTGTAATATGACTAATAAAGCAATGGCTAATTATTTTGTACGTGCAATGAGTTTGGATCGACTTTTATCTGACGTTAAATCTAAATAGTTAGACGTCAAACGTTTTCATTAAGAAATAATTTATAGCAAAAGAGTGTTTTAACACTATTTAGGCTATGCACGATGGGTGGTTATATGTCGGGCGTAATAATTTCACGAGGGCGCAGCACGAGTGAAATTATTTGTACGACGTATAACCGCCCGAGTGCATAAATAGTGTTACTAGTAAAATACGGTTTTTGGTATAAATTATTTCGATTCTAATGTGCCCTTAATCTAAAAATGTAGATCAAATATAGTAGCGCTCTTTTTTGGTCGCAACAAAAACATTGACGTCACCGCACGTTAACGTGACGTCGTTCTAGCGTAAGAGTGTTTTAACAGAGACAAGCGTATTAGAATTTTTAATAAGTAAAGTAGTGATTAATAACTTTTGCAGTAAAATGAACATGACAGTTTTGTTTTGTCCCAGATCGAAGTCATTAAGTATTGTATGTGCTTCAAATTAAATTAAATCAAACAACTAAAAGTATACTTGTTTCTCTATATATTTTATAATCAAACAGGAAGTTATAATACAAACACGAAGCGTTGTATACGCATATTGAGCAAGCTTTTATCATTAAACATGGGTTAATTCATTTTTTAACAGAGTGGAAAATTTTCAAATTTTATGAAACATTTAAAGGTGTCAATGCAGCCTTAAAGTAGTAATACGTGATTTTCTCATGATCGGGTGCATGCGAATGACACGGTATAACTACATGACACTTCCGAAGCCTGCTAAACAGTGTCACAATACACCTACAAAATAGTTCATAACTTCCGTTTTCTTTATGTTGTAAAGGTTTAAGGTTCAATTTACCTGGATCAGCTGTAGGTGTTTGAGTACTTACAAAAACTTGAAACAGAAGAAAGGACGCTTAACCTAGCTAAAAGGTCGCACGTACTAAATATTCGATGGTAAGAGCACCACGGTTCATTGCTTTATACTACCGACAGACCTTTCATATATAATCAGTTAAAAGTTTTACGAAATTTTGCACACGTACTGACGTAGTCAAAAAACACACATCTGTTGCTCTACCTCATAATAAACATACCTTAAGAAAAAATCGAAGAAATGTCAAGTATTTACCTGTTGTGTATTGAATTGTAATCATTAAAATATAGGCAATATAGTGAGAACTCGAAATTTTCGCTTAAATGGCAAAATATATCTGGCAATATCATAATAATGATGGAAAACGGGACGTATTAAGGGAACGCCCCTGGCGGGCGGGCGTGCGGGCGGCGTCCACATACTTTGTCTGAATCATTTCTTCTTCATGCATGGAGAGATTTTGATGTAACTTGGCACAAATGTTCAACTCGTTGAAACGGACTGTCATGCGCAAGAACAAGGTCCCTAGATCTAAGGTCAAGGCCACACTTAAGAGTCCAAAGGTCAGATACAAGAATGACATTGTCATGAGCATTTCTTCTTCATGCATGGAGGAATTTCGATGTAACTTAGCACATCTGTTTATCACCATAAGGCGGAGTGACATGCGCAAAACCAGGTCCATAGGTCTAAGGTCAAGGCCACACTTAGAGGTCTAATGTCGATATATTGTCCGGAGTATTTCTTCTTCATGCATGGAGGGATTTTGATGTTACTTGGCACAAATGTTCACCACCATGAGACGGAGTGTCGTGCGCAAGAACAAGGTCCCAAGGTCTAAGGTCAAGGTTACAGAGTACAATGACTTTGTACAGAACATTTCTTCTTCATGCATGGAGTGATTTTAATGTAACTTAGCGCAATTGTTTACCACCATCATGTGTGACCATGAGACGGAGTGTCATGGGCAAGAACCAGGTCCCTAGTTTTAGAATTACTTCCCTTTGTTGTTACTATGAATAGCTGATATTGTAACCTTTTTATTACTGGCCGTAGAGAAAAATCGAGACTACTTTTCTGTGGTACAACATGCATGTTACATCCAATTATTAGGTGTATTTTTTATCTATCTGCACTAGTAAGGATTTTTTTGTGGACTAAGAATTTATTTTTTTAAGATTAACCTCCCTTTGTTCTAACTATACTTATATTGTAACTTTTTTTTTATAAAACCAAGACCACTTTTCTATGGTACAACATCGATGTTACTTTCAAATTTAAGGTGTATTTTAAGGTATCTTTACCTGGCAAGGAGTTTTTATGGGAGGGGGGGGGGGGGGGGATGGGCTTGGAAAATTTTGTAGACTTACTTCCGTTTGTTGCTACTATAAATTGCTGATTCTTGAAACTTTTTAACCTGGTGATATGTCATTATTTGGGATTACTGTCTACCGAACTTATTTACTTTAACATTTACATGACGGGCGAATATTGTGACATTCTGGCACTCTTGTTTGTTGTTCCATTTACACATCAGCAAAAACGTATACGCAGTAGCATTATTATATGCAAATTATATGCAAATTATATGCAAATGGTCATTCTATAAACTTAAAATACAAATGAAAATGATCATGCCTTCATAGTGCATTTGCAACCAGCATGGATCCAGACCAGACTGCGCATCCGCGCAGTCTTGTCAGGATCCATGCTGTTCGCTAACGGTTCTCTAATTGCAGTAGGCTTTGAAAGCGAACAGCATGGGTCCTGACCAGACTGCGTGGATGCGCAGGCTGGTCTGGATCCATGCTGGTCGCAAATACACTATGTTGGTTTTCTCATGGTGCGGCTCAATTATGTGCTTTTTACACGGATAATGTTCAAATAATTCACAGCTGCAGAATAAATAGTGACATAATAAACGCCGGGCTGAATAGCTTTTACAAAAAGATAACCTTGTTATACTTAAATTTATCAGATTATTATGGTACATCGTTACACATTCATAACAGGCCTGTCAGTTCAGCAAGGTTATGAGTGAAAAATTGTTAGCATTAGTAACCTAATCTTATCTTTTTTTATATCTGCATTATGCATTAAGCCAAATATTTGAGGCATTTCAAATTTTTGTATTGAGCGTAATGTCTAAATTGCTAGACATCAAACGTTTCAATAAATGTAAAAGTCAGCACATTTTTTCAAGCAGTAAAAAAACTTTAAAAGAGAAAAGATACATTTTGCACAAATTTAAAGTATTTCTCATAATACACCTATTGCATCTGCTGCAAGTATGATTCTAAAAAGAAAAACAACAAAAAAAAAAAAAAACAACACTTTGTTTGTTTTGTTTAGTCAAACCAACACAGTTTTAGGTGTTATGGACACACCAGATTTTCTTTTGGACATATTGGGTATAGTTTTCGCCTTCCGTAAAGAAACTTGATGGCTTTCGCACACAATACAAGCGATGTTTCAAATCCACTGCGGTTTGCGGTAATGGATTCGGTGTCAGCGAGTTTGACCACTCGGAAGGTCCAAACGCCATAGAGGGAGAATTGTACAATATGTGAAATTTAAATTATTAAAATATACTAAGCTAGAAACGAAACTGAGAACATTAAATCACTCTCATAAGAAACTGACCATTTAATTGATTGTTTTGAAGAACAGGTCTTATCATACCCGGTATGATTGGATTGTGCCGGCGACCTAAAAATGAACTCATACCCGATATTATTGGATCGTCCTAGCGACCTAAAATGAACTCATACCCGATATTATTGGATCGTGCTAGTGGCCTAAAAATTGAACTCCTACCAGATATTATTGGATGGTCCTAGCGGCCTATAAATGAACTCGTACCCGATATTATTGGCTAAAAATTGAACTCATACCCGGTATTACTGGATCGTCCAGGCGGCCTAAATATTGAACTTATACCCGATATTATTGGATCGTGCCGGCGGCCTAAGATTATGCAATCATAATACCGCTGGAATCTTTTCATATGAGTCTTCGTTAACATTTGTACCGTTGCAAATAGTATATATCGTGGGCTCAGCGCGAAACTGTTGTATCTTATTCTTTATTTATATACATTTACAATAGTTTCGCGCTGAGCCCTCGTTAAGAACCGCTCTAACTGGATATTCAATTTGCAAATTTATCTGTTTTACGAACTATAAACACCGGCGGTAAAAGGTCAAGATTGAGGTGGAACAGTCTCTTTATTACAACTGGTTGATTAAACAGAATTTATAGTAAATCGGATAATGATAGAGAATGTATCGCATCAGTAGATATTCATACATTTACAATAGTTTCGCGCTGAGCCCTCGTTAAGAACCGCTCTAACTGGATATTCAATTTGCAAATTTATCTGTTTTACGAACTATAAACACCGGCGGTAAAAGGTCAAGATTGAGGTGGAACAGTCTCTTTATTACAACTGGTTGATTAAACAGAATTTATAGTAAATCGGATAATGATAGAGAATGTATCGCATCAGTAGATATTCATCATGAAGTAGTGTTACACTTTTCGAAGAGTAAAGGAAGGCTGTTACTTACATCGTTGCTTGCATTCAGGCTGAACTTTAATGGCATTCTGGCATAAGTTTAAAGGCATTCTGGCTGAAGTTTAGTGGCGTTCAGGCTGAAAGTTAATGGCATTCTGGCTGAAGTTTAATGGCATTCAGGCCGAAGTTTAATGGCCTTCTGGCTGAAGTTTAATGGCGTTCAGGCTGAAGTTTAACGGCATTCTGGCTGAAGTTGAACGGCATTCTGGCTGAAGTTGAATGGCATTCAGGCTGAAGTTGAATGGCGTTTAGGTTGAAGTTTAACGGCATTCTGGCTAAAGTTTAATGGCATTCAGGCTGAAGTTTAACGGCATTCTGGCTGAAGTTGAATGGCATTCAGGCTGAAGTTGAATGGCGTTTAGGCTGAAGTTTAACGGCATTCTGGCTAAAGTTTAATGGCATTCAGGCTGAAGTTGAATGGCATTCAGGCTGATGTTTAACGGCATGCTGGCTGAAGTTTAACTGCGTTCAGGCTGAAGTTTAACGGCATTCTGGCTGAAGTATAATGGCATTCAGGCTGAAGTGTAATGACAAGCGTCTAATTCCACTGTAACTACCTAACTACAGCACTTCATCAAACTTCACGTAAAGGTTGGACATGGTATTTGGCGGACATCTGATAGTTAAAGGTCAGGTGACCCAGAGATCAAAGTCACTGGCACTGGGGTCGTATATTGTAGTAGTGCTGGTTAAAGTTTTATGTTACGCTTTCTCAATTTTACTGATACGTGTCTCACAAATGTCCCTAGTACCAGTATCCCTCTTACCCCAACATCTAACCAATCCCTTTTCTATCACTCTTTCCATCCATAACACCCACTGTATACACAGTCCATTCATTTTTATATTCCTCACGCTTTTATATCTTATTGTTTTTTTTCAGTCCCTCATACCCATCCCAATCCTTCTCCAACCCCTTTTCTCATTTTGTCCCTTCCCGATCCCTTGAATATAATTTTCATGCAATTCTTGAACGAAATTATATCTTATAGACATGATTATTATTCCTCAGCCACACCAACCCACAGACACCCCCTCCCAGACTCTTTCCAGCCACTTCAAACAGTTTTCCTTTATATTTGGTAATGGTTCTAACCCTTGCCCTGCTAAATTTCTATAACGAACTTGTCCATTTTGAGAATTTGGACAGTGCCATTAACTACTAAAAGGTGTGCTTACAAAAAAGATACTGACTGAATAGCGAACAGTGTAGATCTTGATCAGACTGCACGAATGTGCAGGCTGATCAAGATCTACACTGGTCGCAAAGGCATAATCAGTCGTGTCTAGAATGATAAGGGTTAATCTTAATACTGCTAAACTGAATAAGTGAATAATTTAGCCACATGTACGACATGTATTTCAACGTATTTCAAATTGTAATAGTGAGAAAGGAATGCAAACTGGAAAGATGACGATTGGGAGGAGTTGGATCAGATGGATTCCTATCTCCATGGAGATGATCATTTTCAGTATCTGTTTACTTCTTTTTTTGCATGCTTGAAGTTCTTTTCTTTGTTTACTTTTCGCTGTTTGACTCCGGGTATTGTTCTGTTATCATATTCCATACTACATTATAATGTGACAATCATCTCTGACCACTGACGTGACGTTATGTATGTTGTGTTGATTTAAAACACGATTTTTATAATGTTTGTGGATATTATGGGCTTGGGCTGGTTCGATTATGTGAGCATTAGTACGCGAGGTTTCTCAGTCTCAGAAATTTTGGTAAACCAGAAAACCATATGAGCCATGCCATGAGAAAACCAACATAGTGGGTGTGCGACCAGCATGGATCCAGACCAGCCTGCGCATCCGCGCAGTCTGGTCAGGATCCATGCTGTTCGCTTTTAAAGCCTACTGCAATTAGAGAAACCATTAGCGAACAGCATGGATCCTGACCAGACTGCGCGGATGCGCAGGTTGGTCTGGATCCATGCTGGTCGCAAAGCCACTATGTTGGTTTTCCCATGGCACGGCTCATATGAAGTCCGATAAGTTTTAGTTTGATGTATGTAGAGTAAACCCACTGCATACATTTTAATAATATACTATGTATAAAATTAGTAATATCTGTCAATCTAAAAATATTATTACATGCCGACTCAATTCAATAAACATGTAATTTTGTGATTAAGACGATTGTACGATCATAAGAGTTGTTATTATTGGTATTTTTGTGAAATGAAGTGGAACATAACTTTGATCGTTTGATGTTAAAGATATACAAAAATATGTTGACAGTCAGGTAACTTTCTACATGTATATAATCAAAGTAATTTTGAACGGTATTTCTGTCATGCAAACAGGGCTATTCTCTTGAATGAACTGCAGACTGCTTGACATTCGAATTGTCTAGAAGTCCTACGTTTAGAACGCAAATAAAAGACATGTGAAAGAACAGTGCTACATTGTAGTATTTACTCAATGTTTTCACGTAACATAGTAGTTCGAACATGATGTTTTCTGTAGCTTCACATCATAAGTCAATAATATTTTATCTTTGTCTTCATCATCATAATTCCATAAGTATGATCTGTATGTCCAATCTGACTAAAGTACATCTCCTATTACGCTACGCATAGGATCTGAAAACGACCTATTCATTGCCTCGTTCTGGCGACCCTTTCGCTAGCCAATCAGGGCCTAACTTACAACATCTTGCAAATCTACCTGTAGTCTTGACTTTTGATATTTACAATTCTAATGTCGTAAGCTATCAGTTAGCCGGTTAGCTCAGTCGGTAGGCCACTTGCTTTGTAAGCGAAGGATCCCGGGTTCGAGCCCTGGAATAACTGCACATTTTTCTTACTCTTCGATATTCGAACAAGTCGTCTGATTGGATAAAATAAAAATAGCAATACTGGAAATCCAAAATATACAGAAGACGAATGTGAATGGGTCGTTCTCAGATCTTCGTTTAGAAGATCAAGTACTTAAGTCAGATTGTCTGTATGTCCGTCCATCTGTCTGTCCCCACAACCCGAAAGCAAATATTTCTCTGAGTTTCTTATTTTTCTTTATATTGTCTTCATATCAGCCTCTGTCACATTCTACCCTGCCCTGTTGTGAAATTGAATTGGAATATAGAAATACCGTTCATTATATCAGTTTGGCCGTTCATCTGTCTGTCCTCAACACATTTACTTTAGTGTGTTATTTTGAGGTTGTTTCTTAACATCCCGCATCTAACACCCTGCACCCCCACCACCCCAACATTCACACCTCAAACCAATACTCCCAAGTCCATCCATTCTAGTTGCACTCCAGTTTGACTAAAATAGATTAAGAATATTCATTGGGAATGAGGTAGTCTGTGTTCAGACCCTATGTTTTGTTCACAGGAGATAACTCCTGAGGCTATTCAAATTTTGTATAATTATGTCCCTTTTCTTCTTAAGATATAGATAATCAGAGCCAAGACTGATGAAGTCAGAATATATAAAAGATTTTTTTTTTCTAAAAAAATTAAAATTATCTAGTCGGTAGCCAGACTAGGAATAAGGAAGAGGCTTAGATTCATTCTGATTGGTATAGGTTGTTAATAAGGTCGATCACTACATAAGGTCTAATCACAACTACTTCCGTAAATAATTAAGTGCATTTTTCATTGATTAATTCCTTTTATGCTAATTGTTATGAGTAATATAGGTTGTGCAGATGGCATAAGTGCAGTTCGAGAAGGTTCAAAGGGCATTTCTCAAAACAGAAAGTGGTGTAAGGGTACCACTGTCAACAAGCCGGAAACGTTGAATACATAGCTACGTTTTGTATGCTGTCTTTTGTTTTACCTACATAAAATCTAATTTAACCGTGTGAAAATTATGAAATTTTGACTAATCTATATGAAGTATTGTGCATACTGCTACATTGATAGAAAGAAAAAAACACAACCGAAAAGTGTTCGACCAGTATGCACTTAAAGTGTTGGCCTCCTATATATATGCCACTATCAATTTGTAACTGTAGTAACTAAGTAGATACATGTAAACCCAAACAATACATAATTACCATCACTGAAACACAATAAAATACAGTAACAATTATTCCGTGGTGGGTCTTTAAAGCCCTGCTCTTGTTGTCAGGTGCTAATTATATTAAATATAGGTATTGATTTTGACAGAAAGCATAGTCGGTGCTAACTTAATTACCAAACCTCGACAGTAATATAGGGAGTTACCATGTGGCCACCCTTTAACCATTGAAAATCTAAGTGTTAGAATCGTGTAGGAGGTAAAACATACAAATGTAGTAAATATTTGAAGAAAAAAAAAACAATACGGAAACGAAATACACCCATCTGCGCGCGTATTGCCTTTTTACACTTAATATAAAGATATCAAACCACGCTTCATTGCTGCTTGTCCTTCAAAAGGTTATATTTATGGGTATAATTATAGGCAGTTTTAAGTTTTATGAAAGTCCATAATTGCTACTTTAGTCGTATCACCGAAATGGCCTTCCCTCGTGAGTAGATAACATCTTTATTTTTCGACTTCCCAGGAGTGGGTGTAATGTTCTTGCTATTTCAAAATATACTTAAAACATGCGTGAATCACATGCGGAAAATCCTTAAACACTGTAATTGCTGGCGTATCATCCCGTACCATCTGTGACAGACACGTGTATCACGGGTATGAAACGTTGCCTGCGGCACAAAATGTGCCGCACTGAAATGAAGGCATCGTGCCTCCGACGGCGCAGGCATTGCGCAGGATGTTTACAAAAATAACGAGCAAGGTGAGTAAAATTGAATGTTTTTGGTTATTGTCTTTTTACAGTAAAAACTTTTTAGAAATCGGGGAATGCAGCGGGATGTAGTTGTGTCTTGCCGACAAATCCATGCTCAGTTTGGGAACAAATATGTAATATTGTTATTTTGCGCGTGTTTTTCATCGGATACAGTAACGTGAAAATTACAAAAGCAGTGAATATTCCGAGTCATTTCACCTCCTGCTGAAAAATGAATGATGTATTTCTGTAGTATATCATATAAAGACATGATATCTGATCGATTGAGATAAAATACATGCCTAGGAAAAGGCATATCCCCTCGTTCTGTCGACTTTTCAGTCCAGTGCCACAGGCATCTTGATGGTGCCGCAGACATCGTGAGAGGCGCAGTCATCTTGAATACTATTTTAGTCGGTAGTACGTGTAATTTCCACCATCTAACATGTATTGAAGTACAAAAATATCAATAACAATGTTGTTCCTCCAGTTATTATAGTAGTAAGACAAATCTTTTTAATCCGAACTTTGTAATATAAATAGCTACTGTGAAATCATTTAATTTCGTGGGCACGAAATTTCGTGGTTTTGGTCAGAACGGCAATTTCGTGGGGATATGAATTTGTGGATATCAACTTTTGAACATAAGATGAATGGGGATTTTACTTTTTCGTTGGGATTAAATTTCATGGATTGACTCAACCACGAAATCCACGAAAATTAGTCCCCCACGAATATTAATGATTTCACAGTATTTTAAGAAGTTTGCAGTATTTTTTCTCGCTGTTTTGGGGAATTGGGCCAGGGAAAATCACATCATTTTGTATCGATTGGGGACTCATTTTCTCCTGTAAAATAGCAATATTCAATTACTAAACATCCAATTTGTAACAATTATTGATGCTTATAGTTCAAAGCAAGGTATGAAAACCAGCATCGGAGCACAAAAACTGTCATAACTTTCGTAATTTTTCAACCAATTTTAATGTTTTTGTTTCAACATCGAGTTTATTTTTCTTTACAGTTTGGGCGTACCTTTCTTTTTATTGGCGGCGAGCTGATTTCACCCCCCTCCCCAGACTCCCCCTCCTCCAAAAAAAAATAAAATAAAAATAAATAAATAAATAAATAAATGTTGAGATTCGCAGTTTTGGCGTTCCGAAAAAAGGAACGCAATAAGACAAAAAACAAAAAACAAAAAAAAAACAAAAACACAGACATAAAAACATGAAATTTCTCTCGCTCATCTCGCGCCATGTTTTTCTGTAACAGTATATCAGCACAAATTTCACTGTTAAGTCAAGATATTTACATACGAACGAAGAGTATTTAAAATGATACTGTTCCAAAGTTTTGAGTAGAAAAGAACCAATGAAAACATTGTCCAAAATGGGGTTTAACTTGTTCTAATTATTTCTGAAATTCTACAAAAATATTAACGTATTTTACTCACTCTTTGTCGTTCAACTATGATTTAGGTCTGTGCACTGACTGTACACATAAAATTTTCGTCTGATCATAAGGAGAAATGATTTTCTTTTCCTTTTAATATACACTGAATGGATGTACATCCATCTGAAAATATAATAAAAACAAGATATTTAACTATCGATAACTTCATTGCTTCTTTTCCACACAAAACTTGGGAACGGTATCGTTTTAAGGGAAGTTTAATGTTTTTACGGGTTTTTTTGTGTCTTTTTTGCGTTTCTTTTCTTCGGAAAGCCAAAACAGTGATTTTTCGCCATTTTTTTTCGGGGGTTTGGGGGAGGGGGCGAAATTCAGCTCATCGCTTATCAAAATAGTACGCCCAAACTGTAAAGAGAAAAAACCCAACAAAACTTGATGTTGAAACAAAAACTTCAAAATTGGTTAAAAAATGACAAAAGTTATGATAGTTTTTGTGCTCAAATACTGGTTTTTATACCTTGCTTTGAACGAAGCATCAATAATTGTTACAAATGAGAATGTTTGGAAATTGAATATTGTTTTTTGGGAGAAAATAATCCAAATTCGATACAAAATGACGTGATTTTCTCAACTGGGAGGCACTTGGTCCTATCCTCCAGAAGAGCAAGAAAAATATTGCAAACTTCCTAAAATAGCTATTAATATTCAGTACAAAGTTCGGATTGAGAAGATTTGTCTTACTACTACAATAACTGGAGGAACAACCTTGTTATTGATATTTTTGTACTTCAATACATGTTAGATGGTGGAAATTACACGTACTACCGACTAAAATAGTATTCAAGATGACTGCGCCTCTCACGATGTCTGCGGCACCATCAAGATGCCTGTGGCACTGGACTGAAAAGTCGGCAGAACGAGGGGATATGCCTTTTCCTTGACATGTATTTTATCTCAGTTGATCAGATATCATGTCTTTATATAATATACTACAGAAATACATCATTCATTTTTCAGCAGGATATGAAATGACTCGGAATATTCACTGCTTTTGTAATTTTCATGTTACTGTATCCGATGAAAAACACGCGCAAAATAACAATATTACATATTTGTTCCCAAACTGAGCATGGATTTGTCGGCAAGACACAACTACATCCCGCTGCATTCCCCGATTTCTAAAAAAATTTTACTGTAAAAAGACAATAACCAAAAACATTCAATTTTACTCACCTTGCTCGTTATTTTTGTAAACATCCTGCGCAATGCCTGCGCCGTCGGAGGCACGATGCCTTCATTTCAGTGCGGCACATTTTGTGCCGCAGGCAACGTTTCATACCCGTGTGTATGACGACGTCTCAAGATGAACCGAGAATTTGACTCGCATCTAACAGAGATTTTAATGAGGGTATTAAATACATTACATATGAGATGCCAACACGGAAACTCACATGCATGCTAGGTGTAATATGCGCTAGATGTGACGTTCGACCGGACCAGGGTATTATTCAAACCAGGAAAGTAGACAAGGAGACCACAGGGACAGAGGACGAGGTTGGGGCTGCAATGGCAGTATATAAGGTCCTTCGTGGAAGGTTGACGAAGTAGAATCTAGCAGACGATAAGCTTATGCGACAAGAGCAGTGCAAAACGAATTGCTGTTAACTTCAACATACGTAAGATGCCATATGGTCGATATAAGAATGATTCATTTCAACATATCAGCCTTACTTCACAGCAAACAGATCTGGCAGACCTTTAAATCTAAGGAAGAAACTACTATTCCCTGGTGTGACACAAACGGAATGATTGTGGTGGAGCTAGCTGTCTCGTCGGACGAACCACCAGGATTTAGTTTTTATGGCCCCGGTTGTCGATGACCCAGGAGGCTTGATAGTGTTTGAACTGTCTGTACGTCCGTCCGTCACACGTTCTTGTATACTCATTGATTGGTCAATTTCCCTCAGAGTTATTGCCCTTGATTTAATAAAAAATGTCCGTCTGCAGCCATTTCTCAGTAACTAACAGGTAGAATTTCATCAAATTTGAAATAGACATGAACCAAGATACTGTGCTGATGCCGGTCAAGTTTTTTTTTGATAGGTCAATATCCGTCAGAGTTATTGCCCTTGATTTAATGAAAAATGTCCGTCTGCAGCCAATCCTCAGTAACTAGCAGGTAGAATTTCATCAAACTTGAAACAGACATGAACCAAGATACTGCGACGATGCCCTTCAAGTTTTTTTTGATTGGTCAATTTTCCATATAGTCATTGCCCTTTAATTGTTTAAAAATCCACAGATCTGTACATAACAAACCAACCAATTGGAAGAATTTCATTAAACTTCTTTCATTCTTTTCCATGAACATTTATTATAAACATGTGATGTTGTGTACCTACACCTGGTCACCACCTTACCTTGGTTCCCCCCCCCCCGCCCCCATTTTTTTTATTTTTCATTTTCTATCAATATGTAAACTGTTGTATCCTTCCCCCCCCCCCCCCCCCCCCCCCCCCACCCCCACCCAACAACAACCATTCATTTTCTTTTAATTTGATTTTCTTTTAATTTGATTTTGACTAATGAAATTATTTGCTTCTTGGTAACATTCTTAACTTTTTGCTGGATATATTTTTTTCCCGTTCCTCAACTCTGACCCTTTCGGCGGGGGATTCAAATTCATGGAATTTGCTTGTTTTATTAAGATTGTGTTGATATAGGTTTATTTCCTTCAAAAAACTTTTGCCATTAAAATCGTAAATGAACGGCAAAAATAGGAGTGTTAAGATTGTAATGAAGCATGTCGACCTGGTTTCATCTATGATTTAGGCTAAGACAGAAACAAAAATGGAATTCTCTATTTTTGTTAATTTGGAAACTGATCTAAACCTCACAGATCAGTAATATTGCTGATATTTGGTGATTAATTTATTCTTGTATGCCTGATAATACAGGTTTTCCCCCCGATTATTCGTAAATACTTTGTACATTTTAGAATAACATCAAGATGGTATCTTAAACCTTTTGGGGGCTAAATTATTTATTCAAGATTTTTTTATGTTTGACATCTAACTAATATATTTATATGTTTTGGGAGGTCTGATGCAAAACTGTCAGTCGCCACAAAGGAATGTTTAACATGTAAAAGATATATTATAGATATTTTTGAGGCTGTCAAAAATATAATTATGTTAATTTGTTTCTAAAAACTATATCAATTTTCTTCTCTCTATTTTTACAGTTATGCAATGTGGGTTCGCTTTTCTGGAAGCTGGGGCGGTCCGGAGCAAAAACGTGACCAACATTCTCATCAAAAATGTGTTTGACTCTTGTAAGTATACCAGTGCAAATACGGGAATGGTTCGGATCATCTCCGCCTATCTTTTTAACTTTGATTTATGGAAATTAATTTTATGGGAAAAGTATGACAATGAATTCGAAAAAGTTTTAATGTAAAAAGTCAGACTATAACATTTGACAGTTTTACATCTTATCTCGTTAAATCAGCATTTTTAGATGAAATATCGTGCTTTATCGACAATGAAATTGTTTCCAATTTTATTTTATTTTGAGTAAGTTATAAAATACTCCAGTAGATTGAACCTTTCTTTTCGGATAATTGACAGTTTAATCACGTCTAAGAAATAAACACGTGTCCGTATTTAGGAACAACCTCCCAGTTAAGGTCGAGGTCAAAATTTAAGACGCTTAAATTAAAGCAGAGGCTTATGGAAGAACTTTGGTCAGTTGAATAACAGTTTCTAATTACACGACAGTCTAATTTATTAGTGTCAATTGTTGAAACTCATCTGCCGTGTGTTTTCTAAACTGTATTCAGTGAGTTTTACATTATGTCCTAATTACCCGAATATTCAGTAAAATAATTAGATATATGTATCTTTTAAAGTTTCTTATGTTGTTGTTGTTGTTGTTGTTTTTCAGTCGTCTCAGGCGTAGCATATTGGCTAATTGGATACGCTTTTGCCTTTGGGGAAGGCAATGATTTCATTGGTCATAAATATTTCGCCTCCTACGACCTCCCAGACACTGAGTACGCGTCTTTCTTCTTCCAGTATACATTTGCCGCCACGGCTGCCACCATTGTCTCTGGGGCTGTAGCGGAGAGATGCGAATTTCTCGCCTACTTCGTATACAGTTTCTTTATCACCGGTGAGCAAAATAGTTTCCATTAATCCTTTTTAGCTCACCTGAACTTCGTCCAGGGTGAACTGTCAGAATAGGTGGATGGTCCGGTATCTTGCGCCAACAATTTAACTTAAAATTTGTCTCCTCCTCTGAAATCATTCGGAGGAAATTGATTAAACTTGGACTTGTTGTTCCTGAGATTGTCATTTACCAAACAGACCTATATATTAAGATAGACTTTAAAAAGCTTCCTGTCTGAAAGTACAAGACCCAGAATTTAAACATTTGACATGTAGCATTGTCTAGCGGTTCTCTTTCAAGTTCATTCAGATCTAATCCACAGGGTCAAAAATGGCCCTGTCTAATGGTGTCACATGTATCGGAAAAAAACTGTAAAAGCCTTTATGTTTAAAACCTCAAGGTCTAGAGCATACATATTTGGCATATAGTTTTGTATAGGAGACTTTTTACAAGAATTCATGTCAACATGTAAGTCAGGTATGCAGTATAGCATCATTATGCCATTTTCAGCAAATATATTAATCAGTTTTATTGCTTTCGGAATCGCTATTATCCTGCTTTTTTATTTTTACTGACACGTTCACCTTAAGTTTGAGAGCGAATATTTTGTAGGTAAATTGTCCCCTCCTCAACCGGAGGATGCGGGTTCGAACCCAGCTTGGTACGCAGTACTGACACCAGTCTCTTTTGTTGGAATCAAAACGGGACGATTAAAAATCTGCATGTTTTCGTCAGAGTTGAGGCCAAATGCATTTGTATAAATTGAAGCCTCATAAGAAGACGGGTTTATATTTTGATTGGTCTGTGTATTACATCCTATAGTTATTTTGTTACTATGGCTTTCAGTCACTTTTATTGCAAGCAAAAGTAGTATAAATATCTATGTACTGTATCTTAACCGGTTTTAAGTTGTTTACTTAACTTGTTTTTATACCCTCCGGGTTAACATTTAATCTTATTTTCCGGTACTTTAGGTCGCCAAATTTCCTTTAGTGATATATTATGACAAACAGGTGTTTTGCACTTAATTAAACGTAATAAATCTGAAACGTCTTAAAATTAATGTTGGCATCTCACAGAAATTTATATATACAGAAAAGGTATATACTAGATAATGTGTATATGACAAGAAAATTCAGAAATGTTATTCCCGCGATGTCGAAGACCCAGGAGCGGTATAGACGGTTTGAACCGTCCGTCCCTCTGTCCGTTACACTTTCTTGTTGCAGTTTCATCCAATTGAATACGCCATCACTTTTTCGACTCAGCAATTTTAATGAAGTATCTGTATGTGTTTTGAACTCATGTAATAATTTTCTATGTTTGCTCAGAACAAGAGCCATTTGGGTTCATTTCCCTAAATGAATAAGCAACACGCTCTATTCTGTCCTCTAAGTATTATACCTTAAAGGTAGAGAATGTCTAAATTATATATTTCAGGTTTTATCTACCCAGTGGTTACACACTGGGTGTGGGGCGGAGGCTTCCTAACAAAGGGCAAAGACTATGGGGGAGATATCGGACAGATATCTTATCAGGTAAAACACATAAAATGTTCTATTTGCACTTTATAAGTGTAAAATGGATTAGACTTTATAAAATCCTTTAGATTTAACCGGCTATCATGATCAGTATAATAAATAAGTAAATCTGAATTCAACTTCGAATTCAACAATAATGAAGCCACAGAATTCAACAATAATGAAGCCAGTTTTGAAATAAATAAAAAAAAATGAAATATTTAACACTTATTTATCAATTTGAATATAAGTTTATACAAAATTCTGTGTAATTCAATAGAAGTTTCGCATCTATAGATCGAAAAAGAAAAGTTATGCTTTTGCTTTATAACGAATTGAAATGCATATAAATTGTAAATATTAACATTTTGAATTTCAGGATAGTGAAAGACTGTTCTTCTTTTGTCAGTTTGCCTATGTTATCAGTCTTATACAGAAAGCTATAGGAAGTTAATAATTTAGAACTGTCTAACCTTGATTGAAATTATTTCAGGACTTTGCCGGAAGTGGGGTAGTCCATTGTTTAGGAGGTACATCAGCTTTCGTTGGGGC
Organism: Mercenaria mercenaria; assembly: GCF_021730395.1. Lineage (NCBI taxonomy): Eukaryota > Metazoa > Mollusca > Bivalvia > Venerida > Veneridae > Mercenaria > Mercenaria mercenaria. The sequence continues at coordinate 4,319,283 of NC_069377.1, read as the reverse complement.
ATTGCTTCTAGGGCCAAGACTGGGACGCTTTCACAAAGAAACAAAAACTGTCATACAACTCAGGGGTCATTCTGTTCCTGTAAGTTTACAAATACTATGTACAATGTATAACAAGTTACCACAGACACTTGGACGTCAAGCCCTCTCCCCTCTCCGCCCCTGCCAGATATCAGCCAATATTTTTAGTCTTTTAAAACACACTGAGCACATATATCAGAAACACTGAATATGTTTTGTTACAAATTCAGCATGTTTTAAAAATTACCATTTACTATCAATGCAATAAAAAGTGTTTTTCTGAGCATTGATAGTATATGGAAGTTTTTAAACATGTTGAAATTGAAACAGAAGTTGTTGTATGATCGAGACGTGTGCTCAGTTTGTTTTAAAAGGCGAAAATATATTGGCTGAAGGTTGACAGGGGCGTTTTGGGAGGGGGAGGGTTGCTGACCCCCAAGTGTCTGTGCAAGTTACCCGAAACCCAAAGTCAAACAACTTCTGCACTTTAAACAGTATGGGGTGGGAGTAAAAATAACGATAGAACCTTCCTTTTGGTAAATTGTTACAAAAATAATCATACATGCTGAACGGTTATATAAAATCATACGTGTGACTGTATTTTTCACCTTGTACAACTCAACAAGAATTCGTCGTGTTTTTTTTTTCAGAACCTCTAAGTTTTGCAACATTGACTGCGTTCATTACCCTTTCAGCACTAAATGTCAAGTCAAGTTTTTATGGTGATATTGTCTTGAGAAAACTAGCTTATTTCTTTTCAGTGTCTTAAGCTATCAGGTTGTTCTATTAAGCGGACAGCAAAAGAATAATTATACGGCAATACAATAATACCATGTATCAAATTAAGGCCATTTAAAATCAGATTACATAGTTTGACAGAGTTCAAATTTTTGACACAGTTAATAAACTCAAGGCCATTATACATAAATGCTTACCGCGTGGTTCCTTTGTTTTGATAGGTTTAGTATTGAGTTTGTAACCAAATACTTTCTCGAAGCCTGTTTATGACACAGTTTGAACATACGTCTATATTTTAAACTCTTCATTGTACTATATACTGTTTAAGTCACTAAAGGATTAATTTGTTCATAAAACGTTCTTTTTACTTCACAGTCTATGTTACATACTAAGGGTGAATTTTTAAACGACATTGCCTTGGTTAGCCCCCTCCCCGTCCGCGCTCACTGTCAGCTAAAATGTTTCAGCCTTTTAAATCAAACTGTGGACATGCTACGATCATACGATATGTTTTATTACATTTTCGACGTTATTTGAAAATATACATTTCACTATCAATGCAATAAAAATATTTTATAGATGGCTGGCTGCTTAAGACAAATGGCTTAATACACGTGGCCGCCAGTGCAGATTCAACTACTTAATACTAATGCGATAATAAGTAAGTAAAAGGTACCATACGTGGTATATCTGATGAACTGATGTAGGTATGCAGATGTAGTGATTAAACAACTTTGCTTGACACGCCAAAACAATTTATATGGGTTAGATATTTTTTTCTTTTTCTCCAGATTGCTGCGTTGGGTGGTTTTATCCTATTTTTTGGATTCCTTGCTTTCAACGGCGGATCTCAGACGAGTATTTCTAATGCCGGCGACGGCGCAGCTATCAGTCTGTCCGTCGTGAACACAATTATCTCGGCCTCATTTGCTGCATTCTCTTCCCTGATAATCAACAGATCCCCGCTGTTTGGAAACAGAAGTTGGAGCTTGCTCATCACCATAAACGGGGCACTAACTGGAATGGTAAGTTGAGTGTTGTCACGGTAAATGGACCAGTCGTTTAAAGGATAAGTTGCGTTTTAAACAAGCTTGAAATTCATTTATCAACGTTCATCATATTCTTCTTCTTCTTGTCGTTCGCATCGTTCATCATATAGATATGCAAAACATGCAACATTTAAATCTTAGTATTTCTTTCGTCTACATTTATCATTTAAGTTTGAAATTGAATGAAGAATGATCATTCTATTGAACTCGACGAGACATTATTCATTTAAAAAGCATTTAATATTATGTTATATTAAAGCTACCTGTTCATAAATGGCGCCAAAGTTGTACTCTGTTTTTTTTTTTAAATCTTGAATATGCGTACATTTTGTATCATTACAAATATTATGACTTTCGTAAAAAAAAATAGGGGCTTCCGTGGCCGAATGCTTAAAGCTGCTTATTGTGAGGCACTTTAGTCACTTGCCTCTCACCGCTGAAGGCTAGAAACCACGCTAGGGGTGTAGAAAGTAAAATTCTAGTGAAAAACTTTCAGAAATAAAATAAAGTATATATATAAAGAATAAAATAGATGTGGCTATAGATAAAATTCAAGAAGGAATGTTTTTGTTATAATTTCCATCGGTTGTAAAAAAATATTTCATAGCATTGAAGTATTAATATAGCATCCGGGAGGAAGTAGCGTTTTTATAAACTAACTTTTTAGCCTGGGTGTTTAAAACACAGGCATTATTCTATAACACATAATAATTATATATGTATGCGAATGACTTTTATAGCATAATATGTATCTATTTTATCTTATTTCTTTAAACTTTTAGAATAATTTTTTTGACTCAAAAATGTGCAAGTATGTTTAAGCAACTTTCTTTAAATTGTCAATGATTTATAAATTTGCATAAATATATGTTCAAAACAGGAAGACAAGTTCATTGAAGCGAATCTTAAGTATGTTCATATAGAGAGGATTGCGTTTTTTTTCATAATAAGTCATAATAATAAAATGAACGCGGTAAATACACGTTGTCTACCTTGATTTTAATCACAAATAAGGCTGTCGCGAACATGTTTCAGCAACAAATGGTCTCTTTTAATCTTACGATTACTCGCTTTTTAGCTCACCAGAGTACAGAGTGTTCATGGTGAGATTTTAGGAACGTTAGATGTCCTTCCGTACATCCTTCGTCCACAATCTCTTTAAAGAACATTTCCTCCTTAACCAACAAACCAATTTCAACCAAACTTCCCAGGAATGTTTCTTGGGCGGTCCCTTCTCAGATTCCTTCAAACTATTTAATTCATTGAGAATTCTGGTTGCCATGGCAATTTAAATACAAAATAATCAAATATATTCCTTAGAAATCGCTAGTCTGATACTGAAATAGTTGGATAGAAATGTTCCTTGAGTGTCCTCTCTTCCAAATGTCTTCAGATCATAAGTGACCCCGTAGACCCCTAATAAAATCTGTCAGAAAATTCTGTTTCGTCATAAAACATGGCCGCCAGGGGGCGCGGGCTATATGGAAAACTTTTTTTTCTCTGAAACCACTTGCCTAATTTCAAAATAACTTTAAAGCAATGTTTAATAAGTGACCGATTACCAATTTGAAAGTCCTTCCGTTAAAAACATGGCCGCCATGGTGCGGTTGGCTAAACGGACAAAAAAAATGAAAATTTTGTCTTCCGAAACCGTTCACTCGATAAATAATTTCACAGAAGTGTTCCTTGGGTGAAATTCTGCCAAGGAATAAAAAGTATGGCCGCTAGGGAGTGGGGCTATTTCCCCTATATAGCTATGTGGAAAATTTTGAAAGCCTTCTTCTCTTGCGACGCCGACACATCTCCCACTTTTAACCACCACACACACATTTTACCTACCCGTCTTTATTTTGTGGAAACCTTAAAAATCTATTTGTCAGAAAACATTGCCCCTACATGAAAATAACTTTACAAATTCCCTTGCGTGACTTTTTAACACAACTGTTCGAGCAAGCAGTGAAACTCAGGCGAGCGATCTGGAGACATCATGGTCCTCTGGTTATGATTTATTTCTCTTTCCTCAAATCTTACACGTTGTTAATATTTTAATGACTTTTAATGACCCTTTTTGCTAATATTTTTCAGGTTGCTGCCTGTGCAGGATGTAATGTGATGTATACTTACGGCGCATGCGTAATTGGTTGTATTTCCGGTATATCGTTCCATCTTTGGTCGTGGATTGTCAGATCCTTGAAGATAGATGATCCCTTGGATGCAGTTGCTGGTAATGCATATTTGACATAGACTAATATATTTCTCTTTCTCAAAACCTGACAGATTAGAATTTCCTTAACACATTAGAAATTTTGGGGAGGAACGGGTTTGAATCCTTGATCTGCTTTTAGTATAACACATGTTAAAGTCATCACTCAATAGAAGAGACACATTAGGTAAGATACAGTTGGTCATATAACCCCTCAATTACCTCTACACAACAGACATATTTAGTCTAGATATAATAATTTTAGCTTGAATGTGATGATGTTTGAACTTACTCTCGAGTCCTCTCGAGTCCGCTTTTCATATCTTGTCATATGAGATGTTGTTGTGACCCTACTAGGGTTCGAACCTTGGACTCCCAGGTTGCGCGGCCATCGCTCAAACACTTAAAACACCACTCCAGGCATTGTTTGCTTCGTAGTGAATCGCAGTTTATCATATTAAGGGAACTGACTTAAATTTAAATGATCATTAAATCTGTGAATAATTGTTTCCCCTTACCTATACCATGGACACACATTTTCAGTACATTTTGGAGGCGGATCATGGGGAGTTATAGCTCTTGCTTTCTTTCACAAAGAAGATGGAATACTTTACAACTGGGATAAGCGCTCAGGAATGGTAAATTTGTTTGCCTAAATGATGGTATTTAAAGGAACATTTGTTATGTTAAAACTAATAGCTGTTTAGTTTTGTCTTTGATTGTCACGACGCGGTATGCCGACTGCAGCAGTTTGCCTAATAGACGACATACTGCAGCAACTTATATGGCATACTGCAGCAACTTATATGGCATATTGCAGCATGGAATATTGTGCACTACTGTAAAAGCAGTACGACACACAGGACAGTGTGGAGTAGCGAGGTATGCCGATTGCATTGTTAAAGGCATAGTGCAGACCTTAATAGATAATTTGAACATACAATGACAAGGGTTTTCTTGTTTTAAGATATTTTGGAAGAGTGTAAATTCAGAGCCGTTTATAGCCGATAATCCCTAGGAATAGTGACATTCTATGTATACGTAAACATCCTTTTCTATGACGTGTACTCGATTTTGCTCAGTATCTATTTACGTGCGAAACGAGATATTGTGGACCCGATAAATATCATGTAAACCGCGGCAAGGGTTATTTTTAAGCGTGTACGGTCGTGATATCGCAACTTATTTGCAACTAACTTTTTCTTATGGACCTGATATATATCTTAAGACTTACGTGATATTTTTTATACATGTGTCATCATGATACTGCACGTGCAACATCAAGTTTTCTTTAGGTATGGGGATTCTGTGTAAGGAATTGCATGTGAGGTACAAGAGATGATACTTACCTCAGCATGGAAGAGATACATTAAAGATGTACTTTTAATCATTTTATGAGGAAGACATATCTTTTCATTGGTGTAATTTACATTTTTTCTTCAGTTTTTCGCCTGGCAGCTTGCTGGACTGGCAACAATCACAGCGTGGGCTGCTGTCACCAGTCTGCTCGTATTTGGAGTGTTGAGGTTACTCAGGGTGCTGAGGGTACCAGAGGAGATAGAAATTAGAGGTTAACACTTGCCTTCTCTATTTTTATTGTAGACTTTTTAAAACAATATTAATATTTTTATGTGGCCTTCGGAGTAAAAGAAGAAATAGCATATTTATTAATCCCCCGCCGTGGCGGAGGGATTATAGGAATGGTCTGCGTCCGTCCGTCCTTCCGTCTTTCCGTCCTTCCGTCCGTCCGTCCTTCCGTCCATAACAAAATCGTGTCCGGTCTATATCTCCTAAACCCCTTGAAGGATTTTCATGAAACTTGGGTCAAATGATCACCTCATCAAGACGATGTGCAGAATCCATGAGTCAGCCTTGTCGGTTCAAGGTCAAGGTCACAACTCAAGGTCAAAGGTTTGAGCCTGCCATTTTGTGTCCGCTCTATATCTTCTAAACTCCTTGAAGGATTTTCATGAAACTTGGGTCAAATGATCACCTCATCAAGACGATGTGCAGAACCCATGAGTCAGCTATGCCGGCTCAAGGCCAAGGTCACAACTTAGGGTCAAAGGTTTTGAGCCTTCCATTTTGTGTCCGCTCTATATCTTCTAAACTCCTTGAAGGATTTTCATGAAACTTGGGTCAAATGATCACCTCATCAAGACGATGTGCAGAACCCATGGGTCAGCCTTGTCGGCTCAAGGTCAAGGTCACAACTCAAGGTCAAAGGTAGGTTTGAGCCTTCCATTTTGTGTCCGCTCTATATCTCCTAAACCCCTTGAAGGAATTTTATCAAACTTGGGTCAAATAATCACCTCATCTAGACGATGTGCAGAACCCATGAGTCAGTCATGCCGGCTCAAGGTCTAGGTCACAACTTAGGGTCAAAAGTTTGAGCCTTCCATTTCGTGTCCACTCTATATCTCCTAAACCCCTTGAAGGAATTTTATAAAACTTGGGTAAAATGATTACCTCATCATGCCGGCTCAAGGTCAAGGTCACAACTAACGGTCGACGGTTTGAGCCTTCCATTTTTGTGTCCACTCTGTATCTCCTAAACCCCTTGAAGGATTTTCATGAAACTTGGGTCAGATAATCACCTCATCAAGAACTCATGAGTCAGCCATGTCAACTCAAGGTCAAGGTCACAACTGAAGGTCAAATGTTTCAGCTCTGTATCTTCTAAACCCCTTGAAGGATTTTCATGAAACTTGGGTCAAATGATCACCTCATCCAGACGTTGTGCAGAATTCATGAGTCAGCCATGTCAGTTCAAGGTCAAGGTCACAGCTAAAATCAAAGGTTTACTCTTTCACTATCCATAGCAGTGGCGGGGGATTTAGCTGTCTTTCAGACTGCCTTGTGTCTGCGTCGGCGTTGCCTGGTTAAGTTTTATGTTTAAGTCAGCTTTTCTCCTAAACTATCAAAGCTATTGCTTTGAAACTTGGAATACTTGTTCACCATCATAAGCTGACCCTGTATAGCAAGAAACATAACTCCATCTTGCTTTTTGCAAGATTTATGGCCCCTTTTGTACTTAGAAAATATCAGATTTCTTGGTTAAGTTTTATGTTTAGGTCAACTTTTCTCCTAAACTATCAAAGCTATTGCTTTGAAACTTGGAATACTTGTTCACCATCATAAGCAGACCCTGTACATCAAGAAACATAACTCCATCTTGCTTTTTGCAAGATTTATTGCCCCTTTTGGACTTAGAAAATCAGTTTTCTTGGTTAAGGTTTATGTTTAGGTCACCTTTATCCTAAACTATCAAAGCTATTGCTTTAAAACTTGCAACACTTGTTCACCATCATAAGTTGACCCTGTACAGCATGAAACATAACTCCATCCTGCTTTTTGCAAGATTTATGGCCCCTTTTGGACTTAGAAAATATCAGATTTCTTGGTTAAGTTTTATGTTTAGGTCAACTTTTTCTCTTAAACTGTCAAAGCTATTGCTTTGAAACTTGCAACACTTGTTGACCATCATAAGCTGACCCTGTACAGCAAGCAACATAACTCCATCCTGCTTTTTGCAATAATTATTGTCCTTTTGGACTTAGAAAATCATTTTCTTGGTTGAGTATTATGTTTAAGTCAACTTTTCTCATAAACTATCAAAGCTATTGCTTTAAAACTTGCAACAGTTTTTCACCATCATAAGTGGACACTGAACATCAAGAAACATAACTCTATCCTGCTTTTTGCAAGAATGATGGCCCTTTTTAGACTTAGAAAACCATGGGTAGGACAATATTTGTATTACACAAAAAAATCAGATGAGCGTCAGCACCCGCAAGGCGGTGCTCTTGTTAGAAATTTAGCAGAGTAAAGTTTAACTTATTATTCAGGTTTGGATATACCGAAGCATAATGAACCGGCTTACCCAGTTGAAGCTTACGGACATGGGCATATAGAAAATATTCTACAAATCTTAGACAATGCCGGTCCTGTTAAGGTTACCCAAGGTAAGATTCTCAAGTTACTATCAGTCAAAACCATTGAATAAGGAGTTATTTTTTCTTTCAATTTTATCAAGTAACTGTTTTCATTGTTTTTGGCTCAAGCCTAATATTTGTACCTATCTGGCTATACGTAAAACTGTGGAAATCTTCTTTGAAGCCGCTAAAGAAGCAAAGGATTTAGAAATTCCGCGGTACTTTTCATGTTTGATACTACCTTACCGGTGCATGTTCTCATATTTTACCGTTTCTGATCGTCTAGAATTGTTTTAATAAGGGTGGCGTCAAGGACTGTTTAAAATAATTGGCGTGTAGAATATTTTTAAGTAAGGGAACGTCTAGAACCTTTTGAAATATGGATAGATAATTTTGAGTAGATAAGATTGACTTCAGACCGACCGACTTGTCTCTCAGCGATTGGGATTCGAAGACCATACCTTTGGTGTATAACGCTTTATATGAAGAATTCTAATATGATTGTTTCTGTTAAAACACGCTTACGCTAAAATGACGTCACGTTACCGTGCGATGACGTTAATGTTTTTGTTGCGACCAAGAAAGAGCGCTACTATTTTTAGATTAAGGGCATATTAGAATCGAAATAATGACTAGCAAAATCGTGTTTTACCTACATTAATACACTAAAAATCGGTTATACGTCACCAGAATAATTCACTCTGGCTACGCCCTAGTGAAACTATTCCGCGGACGTATAACCTCTTTCCGTGTATTAATAACGTTAAAAAACACGGGGTTTTTATACATTATTTCTTAAATAAGATATATCTGCGTCCAGTTTTTACGTATAATCTTTAAAACTCAAAATATTGTGTCATAACTCATTCAAAGTATGATGATAGATATGTAAAATATATTTCGTTTAGAATTTCTGCTACATTTTATTTTGGTGGAAATATTATAATTTGTGTTCTTACATTTACATTCACTTGTATTTTTCAGCTTTCGAAAAGATAAATGGTACGTATCACATTTGATACATTTAGATAATTTACCTCGGAGTGATCAACATCAGTTATCATTGTAACAAAAAAGTTATCATTTCATAGATTCCCCATTATTGTTTACAAATAAAAATGATGAGTGCCGCTGTGCGAAAATCAACGTTAGGGTTTTGCGACCGGTATGGATCCAGATCAGCGTGCACATTAATTTCGTGCATTCGCTAATCAGATGCATACAAGTGCTGAAATTTATATAAACACACAGTACGGATGTGCTTTGATCTGGAGCCTTGCTGGTTGCAAGCGCTAATGTTGGTTTTCGCACATCAGCCATCATTTATACTTCTGGAGTGGCCTCCGTGGCATGATGTTTAAGGTCGCTGACTTCCAACCACTTGCCCCTCACCGATGTGGGTTCGGGCCTCCCTCGGGGCGTCGAATTCTTCATGTGAGGAAGCCAGCCAATTGGCAGGGGCCTCTGTGGTCTTCCTTTACCATCAGAGCTTGAAAGTCGCCATATGACCTATAATTGTGTCACTGCAACGTTGAACGCAACAAAATCTTCTGAAATGTTTCAATCGTTAGGATACGTTTTGAAATTTACAGAAATGTGAATTTAAATTCAAGTAAGTATTAAGTGATTTTCAAACGTTAAACAAAGTAAACGTTCTGCTGATTCGTTGGTATTATAGCTGTGTAACCGTGGTCAACTGTTCCCTTGTCCAATCTCTATGTGCTGATACCAAAGAGCCAAACCATGAAACATACGACTTTTATTACTGGAAACTAATATTATCACGTCCTCCACCTTTGATCAAAGTGGAGAAGTTGGCAGTTACTTGCTAGAAACATGTTTAGCACTGGTACAGAATCCAAAACCACTGGTTATGTTAACTGTAAGCAGTTAGACATAACGGAAATACTATAGAAAAATAAAACGGCGCTAAAGCCATAAGAAACATATCCACATCCGTTTATAGAGAAATGAAAGTTACGAAAGACAAATTTGTGAAAGAAAATTGTCACCTGGAAATGACTGGGTCTAGTCATGCTGCATGAAATGCATTCCGTTTTACTAATGACCTACCTTTCCATTAGTTATATCATTATATATTATATGTTCTTGGCTTGCAAAATAATTCAAGTAAATTTCAGGAGAGGTCAACCCTGGCTTCAAGGAAACGGAAGACCACGGCCCATATGAGAGTCCGGAAGTCAAACGGACCTTACATCAAGTGGAGCAAATGTCACCTTCGCCAAACCGTAACGATATATCACATCAACAGGCACAACGTGCGCTAGCGCAACCAATCCAACCAGTCTACATTCAGGAACCAGCCGTCTACCAAAACCCCGCCCCACGGGCCTACGTCCAGCAACCTCGATACTACCATAGCAACGAGCAACCTTTCTACGTGGTTCAAAGACCGGGTCATAATGTAATGCGGTTATAATGAAAAAGAATCGTTAAGTTTAACTCATTTGACACATGAATTCTCTGATCAAAATACCTAACTTTCATGTTGATATTGATGACAGATAATTGAAAATTACTTTGAGAATCGTGTTATATCCTTTACTAAAACACATCAGCTAATTGTTAGATTTTGCTGTTGATCTTTTCTTAGTTACTTCAAAAATGTTCTTTTTCATACAGTCTAGTTGTCATGGAAAACGTCACCTCGTTTTGGGGAATAACGCAAAGTAACATTTTCTTATTTCTGTAAGCCAAGTGGACGGCTTTCTTTCTGGAAAGAATTCTACTCTCAAATGCAAACTGAAGAATGGCAGGTTGGATGTTTTGATCTGTACATGGTCTACATATCGACTTACCTAAACAGTTTTCAATACAAAAGTATGATTGAAAATCCTTGCTACAGCAAATTTTATGTTCGAAAAACTAGTGCACTGTTACACACTTAAAAACAGTTCTTTCTCTAATTCTCTACAATTGTTTTTGAACTTACACTAGTTGGTCTTTTACATATTTTTAGACCAGATTTGCAAAACGATTGTGCTTTTTTCATTTAAAGAGTTCGATTAGTGAATTATATCATTTGAAAAAAAAAAAGACATAAGACTCGCTTGTCAGGGGCATTATTTTCTGTCCTACCCAAATTTCTTGTTTTGACGGTATGTTTTATAATTTTTTCTGATACTATACAACAGAATGTACTTGAGATTGTTTATCAAGTCTATTTATTTTTCTTTAACTTGACACGCATTCGCATATTTACATTATTATACATGTACATATATATATATTCACGATATTAACATGAAAATGAATAAAGCTTCTAGTTTTGTACTTTGTAGTTTGCTATTTTTTCTGTGCCGTTTGTGATTGTACTTCTTAACCCTTACCCTGCTAAATTTCTATAATGAACTCGACCGTCTTCCAATTTGGACAGTTCCATTAACTATTAAAAGGGGTGTTTACCAAACATATACTGGCTGAATGGCGAACAGTGCAGATCATGATCAGCCTGCACATCTACACTGGTTGTAAAGGCAGAATCAGTCGTGTCCTGCATGGTAAGGGTTAATAAAAGCTTCAATTTTGGTCAGTGAATATTTTCCAAAAATTGCTTTCATCAAGTTATCAGTATACTTGTAGTTTAATAAGTTATTCATAAGCTAACCGATATCTTAAAGTCGTCAAAACTGCACTGTCAATATTCCTTTTATCTCGCGGGGAATCTTATATTTTCATTTGTGCCCAAAAAATAGATGGAATCTTAGTTATCAATGGAAAGAAGCCCATATTCTAATGACATTAAATTAAGGTCAGAGATGTTGTAACATTTATGATCATACAACCTCAGTGGTTAAGATGGCTGACTTCAAACAGCTTTCCCCACCACCGATGTTGGTTCGAGGCTCCCTTTAGGCGTAGAATTCTTCATGTGAGGAAACTATCCAGCTGGCTAAGGGAAGGTAGGTGGTTCTACCCAAAAAACCCGCCCGAGATGAAATAATGCCCGGGGGATACCTTGGATCTTCATCCACCATCAAAAGCTGGAAAGTCGCAACATGACCTTTGACGTTAAACCCAACATAGATAAATAAATAAACTGTTCAAGGCCATATATGGAATCGTATTTCATATCAATATTATCATAAATTTAGGTCATATATGTAAAAGAAGGTATTGATCAAACTCTGAATATATATGACACTTAAAAATAATATAATAACGATAATAATATGTCCGACTTTTCAGTGTTATTTACTTATCAGTCCGTTTTTGAGCGCTAAGCAACAGTTTTATTCTGGTTCTATTTGATGAGAAGCTGCAAGTTTGTTACAGGCTTGTTTCTCAGCAGATATTGGAAAGGAAGTCACAAGGTCAGACTAAACGAGAGTCCGGGGACTTCAATAGAATTGTTTAGCAATTAAAATTCTCTAATAAACGATTTCGGATATATTATATCCACCACTTTTAAATAGATGTAAAGCTATACGGTCGTGAATTCAGTTTGCTCTGCTGCGAAATCTTGCGCAAATTCAGTTACTATGGCATTCAAACTTCTAATTGTCCCTTTCAGCAAAATAAAATGATCCCCGCAGAGCGAAAACACGAGAATTAACAAGTAAAACTGGCGGGGGCGCGGGGCGAAAACTCGCTATTAAGCGAGGGGGGGGGGCGGAGCGAAAACACGATAATTAGCTGGGTCGCGAGGCGAAAAGTCGAGATTTAGTAACTGGAATGTCTGGGGCGCGGTGCGAAAACTCGACGTTTAAGCAGCGCTAATTATCGTGCTTTCGCCCCGCGCCCCCGACATACCAGTTACTAACTCTGGCCCCGCGCTCCCGCTAAATAGCGAGTTTTCGCCCCGCGCCCCCGCCATTTTGACTCGTTAATTCTCGTGTTTTCGCTCGGCGGGTTCGTGGGGCGAAAACGCGAAATGGCAGAAATCAACCACCATAGTAAACAATACTGCTAAAATCCTTCGGAAAGTAAACCTGAATTGTGGATAATTATGTCTCATACATGTAGTGGGGGAGACATACTGATATAGTGCTGTCTGTCTGACAGTCTGTCACAAAGTTTATCCAGGCAACTCCTTCGACATTACTGGATTGATTTACACCAAACTTCACAAGAGTGATAATTGCTAAGCCTAGTTGTGCATATCGTCAGCATTTTTCAGTTTGTTGATTTTTAGCGGGTTTATGACCCTTGATTCATCAATTTTCATGATGTTCTGGCAACTTCTCTTTATTCGGTATATTTCCACAAAACCTTACAGGGGTGATGAGTGCTAAGTCTCATTATGCATATCTTCGGCATTTCATGTTCGATGATTTTCAGCAGGGCTATGACCTTTAATTCATCAAATTTTATGAAGTTGTGGTCACTTCTCTCATATTATTTGGACGGATTACAACCAAACCTTACAGTAGTGATTAGTGCCAAGTCTTATTGTGCATATTGTTGGTATGTTCCGGTTCAATGTTTTTCAATGGAGTTATGGCCCTTGATTTGTTGTATTTTACCTTGTCTGTACAGCTGCTGCAATAACCACCAAACGTCACAAACGTGATAATTTTCATGCCTAGTCATGCATATGGCATGACCTTGATTCGTCATATTTTATTATGTTTTAGCCTCTTCTCTTATTATGTTGGGCGAATTTCCACCAAACCTTACAGGAGTGATCAGTACAGAGCCTAGTTATGCATATATTCGGCATGTTTCGGTTCAGTGATTTTCAGCATAGTTACGGCCCTTGATTTGTCATATTTTCAGTTTTTACTCTACTTCCTTCATACAACTAGGCTGAATGTCACCAAACTTCACAAGTGATTAGTGTGAAGCGTAGTTGTGCATATTATCATCATATTCTGATTAAATGATTTTCAGTGGAGTCATGACCCTTGATTTGTCAAATTCTTTGATCTTTCCAACCTCTTCTATAATACTAAATGGAATTCCACCAAACTTCACAAGAGAGTTACCGCTGCCAAGCTTAGTTGTGTATATCAGGGGAATGTTATGGTTCAGTGGTTTTTCCCTGGAGTTATGGCCCTTAAATTTTGGCATTTTACTATTTATGCATGGTAAGTGGTGGGAGACATAGGGCTGTCATTGATTGGGTCTTAGGCATATCGACGATACCGATATATCAGAAGACAAATATCGACGATACATTGATATATCGATTATTAAGTTAGATTTACAATCTATTTGTTCCTATGCATACTATATACCTTCCTGTAAATGCTATTTTTAGTTTTATTGCCTATTTTTCATATTACTGTTTGATTGTGTTGTATTTGTATTTATGAAATTAAAGAAAATAATAAAAATTAATAAAATCTTTCATTTTTATTTTGCCTCCACTTCTCTTTTGCATTTATCCAAATTTACAACTTTGTGAACTTAATAGTTTTTGAGGGTCTGAGTGTTTATCTGGATAGTTTTTTCTCTCTGTAAAATATCGATTTTTGAAAATGGGAATCGATAATCGATCGACAAAAAAATATCGTTGATACATCGATATCGTTTCTATCGATGACAGCCCTAGGGAGACATACGTTTTTCGTGAAAAACAACTTCAAATTTCTATCATTTCTGTTTTAATTAAACAGTTATAATCTATCTTGACCCAGTTAGCTTGGTTTAAAATGAAATTGATTTCATTTTAAAATGATTGGGTTAACTATTCATGCGTATGTAAAACAGGCTTATATTTGATTTGCTAGAGAAGAGGAGGCAATAGAATGCACTTAAAATTTTTTAGATCGGTACATAAAGATAAAAGCAAAAACTACTGAATATATATAAATTTATTCGATTTAATCAACGTTATGATTTCAGAAGTGTGAGAAAAAGATTTATTTAAAATGCAGTATTTATTAGCATACTATTATTTGGCAAATTCTTTTGAACAAGTAGATCTAATATTCTGATAAAATGACATTTTCGCTATGCACAATATCTACATTAATTTAAAGAAAGGCTATTATGCAACAGGAAGACTAAAACGTAGCATGATGAGCGCAGGTTAAATCCATGTATAGCATATATTTTAAATGTTAAGGTTTTGGTACTCTAGCTTCAAATACGTTATATAGAACTTGGGTGCACTGATACCTAGAATATCTATTAATGTAACCGAGTGTTTTGTTACTGGTTAAAGATTGTTCAGCGATGAATCCTTTTATTAATTAATAGTCGATATGAAAGGAGGGGCAGTAGTAGTAGCAGCAGCAGCAGTAGCAGTAGCAGTAGAACAATTGTACAATTGGCTGAAACATAGCAAAATCTTGAAATTGGAAGTAGCAATAGCAGCAATAACAGTAGCTGTAGTAGTAGAAGCAGCACTAGCAATAGCAATATAAGCAAATGCAGCAGCCAAAGTAGCGGTAGCAGTGAGTAACAGCAGTTGTATAACATGACTGGCAGTTGCAATAACAACAGTAACATTAGCAATAGTAGCAGTTGCAGTGAGCAGCAATATCAGTAGCAGTAGCAAATGTTGCATTGAGCAGTAGCAGCAGAAGCAGTACCAAAAACGTGAAATTGGCAGAAGCATTAGTAGCTACTGCTGATCCCAGCTACTATTGCTACTGTTACTGTTCACTGCTACCACTACTACTGCCTGCTCAATGCTATTGCTATTACTGCTGCTTCTACTGCTACTACTTACTGCTACTACTGCTTAAACTGCTACTGCCCAATGCTACTGCTACTACTGCTACTGATCGCTGCTACTGCTACTGCTACTACTGCTTAAACTGCTACTGCCCAATGCTACTGCTACTACTGCTACTGATCGCTGCTACTGCTACTGCTACTACTGCTTAAACTGCTACTGCCCAATGCTACTGCTACTACTGCTACTGATCGCTGCTACTACTTACTGCTACTACTGCTTAAATTGCTACTGCCCAATGGTACGGCTACTACTGCTTAAATTGCTACTGCCCAATGCTACGGCTACTACTGCTTAAACTGCTACTGCCCAATGCTACTGCTCACTGCTACTGCTACTACTGCTTCTACTGCTACTACACACCGCTACTACTTCTTCTGTTACTGCCCACTGCTAATACTGCTAATTCTTCCTGTTACTACTGCTTCTACCTCTATTTGTCACTACTACTACTTCTACTGCTACTGTTCACTGCTATTACTTCTACTGCTAATGTTCACTGCTACTACTTCTATTGCTACTGTTACTGCTCACTGCTACTACTTTAACTGCTACTGCGAGTGCTTACTGCTACTACTGCTACTGCTACGGCTACTGCACTTTGCTCAATGCTCATTGCTTACTGCTACTGCTACTGTCAAATACGGTTTTGCTGCTTTTACTATTATTCTTGCTCACTGCTATCACTGCTACTGTATTTGCTGCTACTGCTGCAATTGCTACTGCCAATTTCAAGTTTTCCTACAATTACTACTGCTGCTGCTACTGCCAGTTTTACATTTTGCTTCTGCTACGATAGCTACTGCCGTATTCACGAATTTTCCACAACTACTGTTACTACTACTGCTTATTCTACTTCTACTGCTGCTACTGACAATTTCACGTTCTTGTTTCTGCTAATGCCAGTTTCACAATTATTCTATCTAAATATGATTTTAGATCGTTACTGAAAGTTTTGTTATGAAATTTTAAATGAGTTTTTAGCTTTTGTAGAGCTTCGATGGTCATTTTGTTTGGATGAACGACTTCTAATCATTTGCTGCATGTTTGAAATCCCTGTTTGAACATAGAATATTTTCATGTGGTGAAGTATATGAAGTGTACTATTTTATTCCTATGGCAATTATTAGTAGATTACTTTAGAATTTTAGAACACTACTCTGGGTAATCGAAGGAATATGGCCTAGACGTAGCCTTGTTGTCCCCGACTCGGAGAAGGATGATACCGGTAAAGATGATTCTTCCTCGAGAAGAAATACGGGTATGGTCTATAAACAAAAGCTTGCCTAGTATAACAACTTGGCGGAAAGTGCACAAACAATGGCGGGAAAATGTGAGGATCAACGCTGCATGCCCGCTATCTGGGAATGTTCAAGAAAAGGGTGTACGCGGGGGTGAGGGGGGAGGGGGGTGGAGGTTATAGGTCTTGGTTCAAGGAAAGGGCGTGGTGGAGGGGTGGCCATTTTTCTTGACAGATAGATTCCTGGCTGACGTTGTGTTTGTTTGAAAGTTACATACGTTTAAAAAGTGCTGTTTTTATCATAAGACAGTACGCTTTGCAAGGTTTGCGTCTGAGTTTAAAAGAATTTTCCATAACAAATTGTTTGTAACAACTAAGAGTTAACGGGTAATGACCATGAATACTGTTTTCAAGGTCCATGTCAAACAATAGAATGAAATGGCCATAAAATATTGTTTGTAAATACTGAATTGTGGCAATAAAATACCAATACCATTTGAAAGGACAAAGTCCAAGTCTTACAAGAGGTGGCTATAGATATTGTTTACAAGGACGACGTCTAAAATAAGATGTAATGGCCGCACAGTCCTTGTAAGGAGTAAGTCTGAGTTTCATACGTTATAGCAATAAAACCTTTGTTTAAGGATAAAATCAAAAGTAATGGTCATACAGTCCTGTTTGTGAGCAGCAGGTCCAAGTTGTATACTGAACAGCCATGTTTAAGCATGAAATCCAAAATGAAGATGAATGGTCCATAAAATACTGTTAGTAAGAACTGGGTCCGAGGTTTGATGGCCATGACTATAACTTATCATCAAAACTATGGTTTCAAGGGTCAAGACTTAGGTCAAGATAATGGCAAGAAGAAGCTGTATGGACGGACTACTCTAAGTTTTATGGGTGATGCCAACACAATACTGGGATCCATTCCAGTATTTTATGGAATGGGCTTTACATATTATTTGTAAAGATAAAATCGGCGGTTTAATGGCACGGAAATACGATTTGACGTTTTGTATGTACCCAAACTCATAAAATCTGGGCTGCATCGTCCGGGAAGATACACAGAGACAAAATACGAGACAGACGACACCGATGAACGAACGAGCGATGCAAGCAGAAACAATATGTATAGCCACGTAATAGATTAGTAATACACTGTGAAAATATGCATCATAAAAACAAATAATCATGACGTTTTAACACTTTAAACCTTACATCATTGTTAACATGTGAATATTTATTGAATTGTTAAATGAAAATACTATAACCATCCAACCATAGGCCGTGGTTATGTAGCAAGGCGAATTGCTGTCGTATTTTTATCTAGATTCTGTTTTGATTTGCTTAGTTAAAAAACGCCTCGCATAAATCTAGGTAAACAGTGATTTATTTGGAATCTATTTGAAGCTCTCGTGTATTTACTTTTGAGAAAAAAGGTAACATTCTCCATATATTTCTCCGAAAAGTATTGTCAGATTTAGCAGATTCTTCCATTTTTAAATCATTAATTGATAACCCATACTATTGGATATAATTTTTTTCTTTTTCTTTAAATGTCAAGTAGCTTCTCCTTTACTCAAGGGGAAACAACTTACTTGCACTTTTGTTATTTTTTTTTTTTTTTGGATTTAACATCGCACCGACACATGATTGGTCATATGGCGGCTTTCCAGCTTTAATGGTGGAGGAAGACCCCAGGTGCCCCTCCGTGCATTATTTCATCACGAGCAGGCACCTTGGTAGAACCACCGACCTTCCGTAAGCCAGCTGGATGGCTTCTTCACATGAAGAATTTGTTATTTTAAATGTATTGAAAAGTAATTTGCCTATGTTACCTGAAATACAGGATGAGACAGTTATGCTGCTGGCTTTTCTCAAACTGCTCATATTTCTAGACATTTGTTGTATTCAGAGAATCTATTTTTCTTTACATCTGTAATTTTATCAACAAATTCAACCTTGTAAAATTCTTTGGCTTTTAAGTTTGTATAAAAATTCGTCTGTTTGTCCACAGAGTTTAAATATGAGATCTAAATCCAATTATAATTTCTACAAAAATATCTAGATACAAAGGTTTAATTCAAATCTTTCTGTACTTTTCTATGGCTAGTTTAAAAAAAATCATAATTAACATGAAAAGAAAAAATGGTATTTAACCCTCTAAGCAGTGGAGCTGTCACTTACTTGAAGCTTGTACATTTAGTCCAGGTGACAAATAATATTCGTTCATTTTTAATTAAGTTTCACTTACAATAATTGTCACTCCGGTTCAGCTGGTATATAACTATATCGGTCCTCCGTTTTGGTATGGTACAAGCATTTCCATTTTGCTTCAGTTGGTTCGTTTTTTTGTTTTTGTGTTTTTTTTAATTTCAGCGCTTCTAGAGGTAATGAGTATTTATTTTAAACAATTAAAATGTATCAATCACATCTAAAATTATCTGCAAAATATGTACTTTTAATAACATCAATATAAGTTCGCACGAGGCTACAATACAGTTCATATCCGGATTTTGAATCTATCAGCTGTTTAACTCTCTGTACTTTCAGCATATCCAGAATTTTCGTTTACAAACCAGGCATACCAACATAGAAGCTCGCCAAGTATAAGAACATTAAGATTTCTTAACCATGGCACTAGAAGATGAACTTGACCAAATGTTCCTCATCCTAATGGGCATGATTGTAATGTGTAAGTACCTTCTTTTCATTATTTTCGTAAATTTGTTGAACTTAATCATCTTTCCTTTAACTGAATGATATAATATATAATGTCTTGGTGCATAGTTTTCTCATACTGTGAAAGAAAAAAGATTCGTCCCACGCGAAAACAAAGATATTTCAGGAGCATCTCACGAAGAAAATTTTGGTGCACTGGGAATCCTTAGACTTTACCATACGGTTGTCTCTAAGTCATATTGAAGTAATGATAGGTTTAGGATGAATATCAACCCTTGCTAAATGACAAAATGGTAATGTTTCTAAAATCATCATGGTTGAAACAAAATCGATATGATTTTCAAGCTTCTATGATTTTTCAATATTTACTCAAGGTTGAGGTGTAAGGGCGAAAGAAGTGTATCCGCGTTTTTCTTTTTAATTTATATATGCGCTTAGGTCGTTTTCGCTGTAACCCATTTTTTTCAATCAAACAGATCTGTTTATTCAAGCACAAGACTTATTAAATGTTTTCATATTCTTTTTATTTCAGTAATTCATTATATATGTCAAAGTGTTTTCAGTCGTGCAATGTCTATTTTATCCTATAGAGATATTAAAAATTATGCAAGTTTAATCTTGTGGTAATTATTCCTTACAAAAGTGTACACATTATATGTTTTCAGTCATGCAGTGTGGTTTTGCCTTTTATGAATGTGGTACAGTGCGTAGTAAGAATACAACAAACATACTCATCAAGAATGTGCTTGATTCATGTAAGAATTTAATTCCACAAGAAGTAAGGACAATGTAGTAAAAAAATTACGCGAAAAAAATGGCAAAAAAGGCGACAGGAAAAAATGAATGAATGAATGATTTTTTTATCAACTTAAGCGCTTGTGAATAAGCAGATGAAGACATTTTAATCATTAAATTTTATTGACCCCAAACTGAAGGTAACTTATTGTTACTGAATGTTTCAGCGAAAAACTGTCTATGATGTATATACTACATGACTTCTAAAATACTTTTGCTATCTGCTTCTTCGATAAATGTAACTCTTCTACTCTTCACTCGTATATAATCGAACTTGTGAAATAAGAATTCTTGCCAGGGGTCGCTTCTTTGAATAAAAGGTAAAAAGTAATGGCCCAGGGAGTGTTGCAGAAACTCACCAAAGGTTGTTTGAAACTAAAAGGATTAATAATTTTTACATGTCTGAAACATTGTGGAATGATACTAATTTCACTTGGGTAATACTTACATTTTACTCGGACTTTATCATGGACTCCCTGTGTAAAATCTCAAACTTTAAATTAAAATCAAAGTATTAAATCCATATAATATTTCAATGAAACTTCAATGTTTTGTAGTTTGTAGCATCGTCTGTGGCATGTGCAGTCAAACATCTAATTTGATTTCTGAAATAATTTGATATTTATTTCTAAAGTTACTATATTACCCAAGTGGAAACTGGCAGGTACTTGAAAATGCAGCTCTCTGATTGGTCAGTTAGAACTCCTGATGTCATGATAAAGTGATTATTCAAGTGAAACACGTTATACTTATATGCAGTGTCTGAACTATTGGACATATCCAAATAGATTGAAATAAGAATCTATACTCTGAACTATACAGTTTCAAAAATCCTTTAATTTTGATTCCTGTACAAAAAGGGGCACACATTCATTCATAATATTTCAGATATATCCGGAATTGCCTACTGGTTATTTGGGTATGCGTTTGCTTACGGAGAAGGAAACGATTTTATTGGCTACGACAATTTTGCTCTGAAAGGACTACCAGAAACCAGATATGCCAATTTCTTCTTTCAATATTCCTTTGCGGCCACAACAGCTACAATAGTATCTGGATCTGTTGCGGAGAGATGCGAGTTTTCGGCGTATCTTATATACAGCTTTTTCGTTACAGGTTTGTGTCTTAAAGCACATTGCAGCCTGTATATTATAACTTTGTAGTTTTTTTGCAACTGACATAATTATGTTATTGACATTTTCGTTTTTCACTGCTTCAGCAAGTAACACTATCGGTTCCAGTTACTACATATATAACTTACATCTGTTGTTTTCACTTCATGTATGCTCAGTAGGGAGAGTGCAGATCTGCGGATCACGGGGCCGCGAGTTCAATCCTCGGGCGAGGCGTATATTCTCCGTGGTGAGTTGATAAAATACATTGTGTCTGAAATCATTCGACCTCCACTCCTGATTCATGTGGGGGAAGTTGGCAGATACTTGCGGAGAACAGGTTTGTACTGGTACAAAATCCAAGAACACTAGTTAGGTTAACTACACGCCATTACATAACTGAAATACATGTACTGTTGAAAAACGGCGTTAAACCCAAAACGAACAAACAAACAAACAAACTTTTATGTGTACTAAAATTGAACGGTTTTCGTTGTTTTTATATATGCAAATGTCACTGACTTATTACAGGTGTTATATATCCGATTGTTTCTCACTGGCAATGGGGTGGAGGTTTCCTGGCTAAAGGAATCGACTATGGTGGAGAAATTGGAAGACTGGGATACATCGTAAGTATTACCCTTATCAGGCTTGATACGACTGATTTTGCCTTTGCGACCAGTGTAGATCAAGATCAGCCTGCACATCCGTGCAAGTTTACACACAAACCACATGTATGACTAACAATCTAACAAATTGTAGAGGCCCATGCAGCGGCGTGAGACTAAAATGTAGGCATACTTTTTCTGCTATACTTACAGGATTTTGCTGGAAGTGGAATAGTGCACGTGTTAGGTGGAGTTGCTGGATTTGTCGGGGCCGCTATATTAGGACCAAGGATCGGAAGATTTAATAAAGAAACAAAATCAGCTGTGTTGATAAGAGGACATTCAGTTCCAGTAATGTTTTACGATTTCTTTTTCATACTGACGTGTCTATTATTTCAAGCTGATCTCTCGCGATACCTCAGGTTGTGCTAGATTGTCACAGGAAGGGAAACGTCTAAAGGGCAACTGGCTAATGCTAAATTCCATTTACTACATACAAGACGGTCGGAACTCGGACTGAATTTGATTCTAAATATTTCATAAAGTTTCAAAAACCAGTATAAGAAAATGTATTAATTCTCAAAAAAATACACAGAAAAAAGGAACGAATTGTATCTACCTACTCAAAATAGCATTAAAATATTCTTTAAATTGATGAATTCAATGAACTTTAAAATCTAATTAAGGAGTAACATGTAAAATTATTTGCCATTTTGTTTGGTTTGAGACTTTGTAAAAGGAAAACAGACACTCAATAATTAAAACTTAGTATGTTATTAATGCTTAATCATGAAGTCTTCTATTTTTATTAAAATTGTTGTAGGTTGCATCGTTTGGAGGTTTCATTTTGTTTTTCGGATTTCTTGCATTTAATGGCGGATCTTTAGGTGCCTTAACCGGAACCGGAAATGGTGCAACTATAAGTTTGGTTGTTGTGAACACTATTATCGCTGGTTCTTTTGGAGCATTTTCTGCCATGCTTTTACACAAGACTAAGAGGTTTGGTAGTGGCAAATTTAGTTTGCTGATGACGATAAATGGAGCATTGACAGGAATGGTAGGGCGTTTGTCTATAAATTGGCCATACTATTTGACTAGATCTTTTATATACATATTTCACATCGTGCTGACAATGTCTAGTGTAGCTGGAATGCATTAAAATGAATGGCAAAACACGATGAAGAAATGGATTTCTTTAAAAAAAAACAAACAACAAATTGTCGAAGCTTAGTCATAAATTTTCAAAATAAGTTCTTTGAAGTTTTGGAGTTATTAAATTCTATCCTTATATACAAGAAGCTCTTATACAAGTATTTTTAACTTAATGCACAATATCTATGTTTAGAAAGGAATTATTAGATACTAAATAATGATATGCACCAATGATCTAACTTGTTATTTAGTATCTCTCAATTAATTTACCATTTCAAACAGGTAGCAACTTGTGCAAGCTGCAATGCCATATATCCTTGGTCAGCCTGTATTCTTGGCATTGGAGGCGGCCCAGTGTACCACTTGGTATCATACTTAGTACGAAGGGTTGGGGTAGATGACCCATTAGACGCAGTGGCTGGTATGTGATATAAGTATTTTGATCCTAAACGTATTCATTCTACGTGACACAAGTAAAAAAGATGTGAATTTTAATTTTTCAGTATCGGCTTTTTATTTTATAAGATATAAAATCATTGAACAGATGTTATAATGAAATTCATTCGAAAGTCGTTATCTTGAAGTCTTAAATCTTTTAATTAAACTTTTCTGTCAAAAAACTTATACTAATCATTTTGTTTTTCATAAAAGACTGTTTCAATTTTTCATTTTCCTTTGCACAACCATTTCTGCAGGATTGTCACAACGTTAAAACTGGAAGAATGAATTTTCTGATTTTGAGTCTTATATGTAAAATTATGAACTAAACGAACTACTTCTTTATATAAAATGTCATGAATCTCGAATTTGCAGTCCATTTTGGAGGAGGTGTGTGGGGTGTACTAGCTCTACCATTTTTCCATAGGGAGGAAGGGATCTTCTACAACTGGAACAAAAGATCGGGATTAGTACGTCCATAGACAGTCTTAATATACGCATGTTAATTATTTGATTTAATCATTACCATGTCATAACACTCTATAGCAAAATAAACTGACAGAAGTTCACAGATAAGCCCATGCAAAGTTTTAACATAAGCATTAAAATGATTTAATAGAATTATTAAAATTTTATTACATAATGAACTGACTAAAATGCATTGAATACAAAGACACATAGACTGTATTTGTTTCACTTTGAGTTTGAACAATATCTATTAAGTTAAGCATGTGTGTTACACTTTACGCATGCGTATTAATGTCGTACTAAGTCATCCAAACTAACTCTTAGAACAACGTTCATCGTTCTTGCATTGTATATTTTGTTACATGTTTATAGGATAAATGGTCAGTCTCTTAAGATGTTTAATATTTTCTTATGATTAATCAGACATGAATTGACTACTTTTGTATGTTGCCGTAGTAAAAAATTCCAGTGCCCTTTACAATAATGTTAATCACAGTCGTGAGGATTTAGTTTGATGCCAGTGTTTTTCTCATATATTCTGTATACTCATTTTCCCAGTGAAATCATGTTAATGAAAGATCAGTGAATATTTAGCAAGACCCTGGGTTGAAAAAAAGCTGTTGTGACGCCATGTTTTTGCTTACTCATCGAAAAATAGAGAGCAAGAAGGACTACTTTTTATGTTCTCGCCGTTATTTTCGCTAACCCGACTAGACTCTAGTGTTTGCAGAACAAATTGACTCCTATTTGATTTAATAAGATGGTGAAGAAAACCTGTGACGGAAATAATAATTATCAAGTAATTCCATATACACATTATCTTCATTTCAAAGGTTTTAGGCTGGGAGATTGCCGGGCTTGGTATCGTTATAGTATGGACAGCTGTCACAAGTGGCATACTTTTCGGCGCAATGAGACTGTTGAAAATCCTTCGTGTTCCTGAGGAAGTGGAAATGAAAGGAAAGTTCTCTCAAGGAATTTTAATCTCATTAATTAAAGTACTCTTAAGTTGGTATCCTATCATAAGACCCAACCGTATGACTGTACTTTACATTTAAATTTTCGTAATTGTTATAATTTTTTGAATTTAATTTTACGTCATGATGCCATTTTAAAATACAGTTGTAAGGTGCTTCTTTAACATTAATATGTTTTATGAGAGGTCGAACAGTAGTTCTTTAGGGTAAAAGTGTACGTCAGAACAGAAATCTTTTACTGTATAACCGTTTTCTATAATAATAACAATTCTGTTGGTGATGTACGTGTAGCTTTGTTATCAAATATCATCACATCTCTTGAGTGTAAGTGACGTTTTGTTCTATCTGACAGGTCTAGACATTCACAAGCATGAGCCGGCGTATCCTGTAGAAGCCTATGGCAACGGTCATGTAGAGAAGTTGTGGCAGATTATCAGTACAGCTGATAAAGGAAGAATGAAACAAGGTGATCACTGCATCTACCTCTAGTCAGTGTATTGTACGCTCAGTGTACTACCTATAGTCATATTCGATACTGCATATATGATTAACGCTGCATCTTACACAAGTGTTTTTTGTTCAGTTAATGGCACTAGAATGACACAACCAGTTCAAAACGTTACAGTTGTAAAAACTCCAGGACGTAGATCCATATTAAACAAATCTTCCATGGTCTTTAGCAAGTCCCTTATGTATTTCATTTCAAATAATTTATTTATTTTCTTTTTTTGTGTTTTAGAGTTATAGCGAAACAATGTTAGGTCATATGGCAACTTTTGGCCTTTGGTGGTGGAGAAAGACCTTATTTCATGTACAGCTGGGCTCTGGATTCCTTGATAGAACCATCCGATCATTTGTAAGTAAGCCTGACGGATTCCTCACGTAAAAGAATTCAACACCTTTAGCGAGATTTTGGGCTTACAACGATGAAGGGGTGGAGGTGTATGATTTAAAGTCAGCCACCCTAGTTACTTGTATAAACCTTTCATGAATCTATACATTTTTTTCTATTTACATTTTTTTTTGTATTTCAGCACTAAAAAATCTGAGAGGTAAGTATAATATTTTGTTAAAAATAAAACTTGTGTTCAGATACAACTTTTAAAGCACTTTCATATAAATTCTAGACGATGTTATATTTGAAACCATGTTCACTTTTAATTTATATCATAGATAGATTTTAAAGATTTAAACTTAAGAACAGCTTAACCAATGGATAAAGTTTTGAGCAATTCAGGTATGCTAGAATGATATCTCCGCTGCAATGCTGGTTTCCATTATTTTTGAACTGAGTATATAAAATGCAAATAAGAAAACTACTGTAGTTGAAACTTTTTTCAGGGCGACATGCTGTTGGGTATAAAGAGATTAAGGACCAGGGACCCTATGAGAACCCAGAAGTGCAATGGTCGATGGCAAACGTACGACTGGCTTCGTAAAGACACTAATATATTTGGCTTTTGATATACACAATAAAATGACACTTTATAAGTAACTGTGCATTCTAGATAGAATTGTGCTTTTATATGTCTATTTAGATTTGTAAACTTCTCATATTTGTTGTAAATAAAAAAAAAGAGATTTAGTACACACTTATAAATATCCGATAAGAAAAAATAGTGTTTCGCAAATAAAAAAGCAATACTGGCATAGAGGGAGCTAGTTTCACCCATATATATATGCATTCAGGTAAAACGTATGTAGTGATATGTTAATTCTGTTGTAATAATCAGGCCTTATTTATCAATTTTTATGGAAAACGGTTATTAGGATTTAGATGGTATTTTCTGTCAGTATTACAGTAAGATTATAATACCCTTTTCACCTTCCAATCGTATCTGTTTATCTGTTAATACTATAAAGGATTAACAATATCATGCAAAACATGCAAGTGAAAAACTTGTAGAAAGTAATTGTAAGTCTAAGACATAGTCTTGATGTTAGCTCCAATTCTCCAGTAATTGTAAGTTTCAAAATATTGCGTCATATAGGGTCTTTGACCTTTAGTCTGCTGGCGGCAAGTGATTCTGTCTTTGCGACCAGTGCAGACCAAGATCAGCCTGCATCCGCGCAGGCTGAACATAGTCTGCACTGTTCCCTATTCAGTCAGTAAATTCTCAGTGAAGTGAACTCCCCTTTGAATAATAAATGGTATTGCCTAACTTGAATGATGGACCAATCCGTTTTAGAAATTTAGCAGGGAAAGGGTTAAATCACGTGACTGTTGTCTAATTTATACACATCTAAGGTGTTTGATAATTTTGATTCTGTTCTTTATTAGAATCTAGTGAATGTTTAGACTTAACCTACAATAAAGATATCAAAACTGTTGATCCCATTCGTTTCAATTAGCCTCTAAAATTTTGCAGATGTTCGAAGTCAAAACAGAACATATTCATCAGATGAAACATGCAGTCTTTCAATGTTATCACTGTTTGAGAGCCTGTCTGCAGGTTAGACGGTCTCTGGTGACCCGCTTTAAAATGCAGCATTGTCACTGGTCTATTTTAACCCTTGGCCTGCTGGCGGCAAGTGATTCTGCCTTTGCGACAAGTGCAGACCAAGATCAGCCGTCTGATCATGGTCTGCACTATTCGCCATTCAGTCAGTATCTTTTTGGTAAGCACCCTTTTTAACAGTTAATGGTACTGTCCAAACTGAAAGATGGACAAGTTCATTGGAGAAATTTAGCAAATTAACGGTTAAAGCATGCTATTCAGTGAAATGATTCCATTATGCAGTAAACATACCGTTATTTGACAGAATGTGAAAATCGTTAAATCGTCAAAGACACAATTTTCTCTTATTTCACCGGGGTACAATTTAACATTGCCTCTGTCTTAAACATGCATGACTGTGTCAGGTTAGTAAAATCATGAACTCTTTACACTCACATCATCTTATTAATAATTAGTACATTTGTCTCAATTACAAGAGTCAATAAAAGTTTGGGAAACTTTAGATTTCTGTCCATTTAGCGGTTTGTGTATTGTTTGCAAACATTTCAAATAACGTTCACGAAGTAAAAAACATGAGAGACATTGAACATTGAACAGCCACAAGAACTTAGCAGCTAAAAATCCACATCACAGAGGGACAAGTTGAAAATGAACGTGTTGTGTAAAGGGAAGCAATCAACAGCAGCTGTTTCAGTGCATGCAGAAATTAAAGGCAAATATCAGTTTATAAGCATTCAAACATTTTATTAAGAAATGCAGAACTTGTCATGAAAGTAATAAATAGTTACACAAACTATATTTATGACATACATTATCCTTATTATCGTAGAAGAGATAAATTATATCTATCTGTTTACCAATTCGTCTTATTTGTTTTTGGTTAAACGTCACACCGACATAACGACCTTTCCTGTTTTTTATGTTGGAGTACAACTTTTCTTTCAACATTATAACAACACCAGCAATTCAGTTTCAGTGTTAGGGGTACCTAGGGTCTTCCTCCACCACGAATAGCTGGAAAGTCGCCTTATAACTGTGTCACCGTATCATGTTGTTAGAAATTTGATTCGCAAAAATCTTCAAAGGGTTGTATCTTTTCATTTTATTTAGAAATTATTTGAACCTAAACATAGTTGAGCCGTGCCATGAGAAAACCAACATAGCGGCTTTGCGACCAGCATGGATCCAGACCAGCCTGCGCATCCGCGCAGTCTGGTCAGGATCCATGCTGTTCGCTAACGGTTTCTCTAATTGAATTAGGCTTTGAAAGAGAACAGCATGGATCCTGACCGAACTGCGCGGATGCGCAGGCTGGTCTGGATCCAGGCTGGTCGCAATGCCACTATGTTGGCTTTCTCACGGCTCGGGTCATTTGGAAATGTGTTCTAAATCGTTAAACCGAGTAAGAAAAAAGTGGCTAAAATTTAAACACGGCTAGCCTAGCTGATAGGGATTACCCGCTTTATAACATTTCGTTTCTGAGGGAACCGGATTACAGGCTTGTTGACAAAATAATCTAATTCTAAACTATTGTCTGGTTAAGGGGTATTTTTGTCAGACAACAACTTAATTTGTAGACACATTTTAAATGATAACGTTCCCTCAAATACGGGACAGTCTATAAAAGAAAAAAAAATCTAGTCGGTTATGGTTTGTAAATAAAAGATTTTAAAACCATTCCAAATTTACCTAAATTATGAAAATAATAATTATGTTTTATCACTTAGGTAGTTGTATAATGACATCTCCATAAAAACGCTGTTTTTGTCGTCATCTTTAACATCATGCAATTAAAGTATACTTAGCGATACAATGTAATTCAAACAACATTTTCATAATTATCTGCCTCACGAATTTATAAGTCTCTTATAACTAAGAAACTGTTAAAATAATATGAATATGCAGTTAAGTAATATCACTGTGGGGAATCACATGATCAATGTAATCTCTAAACCAAAATTAATTTATGAATAATATTGACTAATATTGAAGCAACTTTTGCTGTAAATCTCAAATATAGTCTCTCATATGGCAACATAGATGTATCCTAATACTACAAAGATTTCACAATCACATTCTGATTATCTGGAACACTTCAAGAAACCGAGACTTCTTAATTTCCTTAGTGTTTGTGCAGGATATGTATCATTATTGCCAACTACATAATAATTTAACAATTTTTGTTAGTCATATGTTAGGCTATGTTTAAAGTTCATATCTTATCATGGTAGGAAATTTATTCATGTTCTTTAAAACAGAACTTTGGATTAGAGATTATTTTGATCATGTGATTCCCCACAGTGAATATATCCGTTGTGAAAACATTTTCAAACAAATCTATTTAAAGATCGTTGAAAGCATAGATTGCTATCAATTTTTATAAATGCAGACTCGTTTTAACCGTCTATTCATGCGAGGTAATGGAAAATGCAACACTCCTCGGGCTTTAGTGGAAACTCACGTAGGCGTACTAGTATAGGAACTAAGTAAAGCATCAAAAAAACGCATGGATTAACGTTAGCAGAAATGTCAACTGCTCCCTAGCGTAATTAATCATAGATATCAATTTGATTGAATATATATCTAGATATGACAAGACCTTTAATTTCTATCGTATAACAGTCATCACTGCTAAATTTTGCCTAGAGCACAGACAAAATGTTACACGGTTAATTCAATGCAGGCATTGATAATAGCGGCATTGTTGTATCTGCAGACTGAATGTAATATTTAAAAATAGTAAGTTGTTAAGGCTTAAAAAAAAAAAATTCTTTGTTTCCGGTATCCCGACCTACCCTAAATTTTTGGCCCGACCCTAAATGTTTTTATGGCCTTGGAGAATATATTTTTCAACTTTTTAACAAAAAGTTGCAAAACTGCTCTTTTTATGCTTTAAACATGGCCAATGATGTTAGAAATCAACTTACTGATGCTCTAAAGGCATAAACCCCTTATTTGGAATCATTTTTTGACACAAAAATAATTTCCGGAAAGTCTCCCTTAATAAAAAAAAATTCCAAAAAAAAAATAATTTTCCGACCTACCTACCCTATTTTTTTTAGCATGTTACCGGAAACAAAGAATTTTTTTTTTAGGCCTAAGTTAAGTCAAAGTTCGTTTTATGTCATTCTAAGGCGTACTACTTGATCTCCAGGGATTCCTACAACGGTAGTGGTATGACAACGGTGTCCCATCTTCTGCCATTTCGCTAGTAAGTGAACAAACTTGTGCGGGTGGGCAAACACAACTGTAGAATAAATATTTTATATATTAAATGAGCTAAACTGTTCGTCTTATGATGCTGTATTACACTATTCTAGCATAAAACTGCTGTTATTGTCACTATATACGCGTTCCGTGGCAAAGCGTAAACGCCATTCGGCCCCAAAATGGATAATTCAAAACGAAATCACGTAAAACCACAGTCACACATACGGCGCAGATAGCTACGTCTAGCAACGGATAGTAACGCAGTAATCCGTATCGATCCGTACCTGAGCCGTACCTTATAGTAGTAATCCGTATCAGTCCGTACTAATCCGTACGGCTCCGGTGCGGATCGATACTGATTACTAAGTTTATATCCGTGGCTAGACGTAGCTATCCGCGCCGTATGTGTGACTGGGGTATAAACGAAAAAAACAACTCAGACATTCCCGCGCATTTCGTGGAAATTTAATGACGTTGAGTGACAATGTATTCATTTATCAGTTTTTACGCGTTTTATGCTAGAATAGCGTTAGCACATATTGATTTCGTGTTATAACACGAAAAAACTTGCGTTATCCCTACATTATCACAAAATTCAAGAATGAAAATGAAACATATGAATTAAGCTGAAATATTACTTTTACTTTCTATAAAATATAGATATTGTAATGTTAATAGGTGTACTTTCCTTTCGGACTTTCAAACCATTAATATATTGGGCAACCTGCCCATTATAATACATTTTTTGATAAGTAGAATAAGATATCTTAAATGCGGTTTTGAAATATTATGGCTGTAAGAGTAAATGACAGAAAATCAGAAATGGGCGTATTAATATTTTTTTCTACCTAAACAATGACAATATGACAATGGTAAAGGTATTGTTCCGTCATTTTTGAACTATTGACCATTTGCTCAAGAAGTTTGCACTGCAAATACGTATTAGCGCCATTTATGCATGGAAAGCTATTAAAAGCTTTAAGAAATGATTAATAAAATATCTAGAAAATTAAACTAACAAAATTTAAATGAACGGTTTAATACAGAGGTTCTGAACATGTTCGACTTGGAGCAAGAGAGATTATAAAACAATATCTTCGCTGCAGTCTCCATTCATGAACAAAAGCTCTGAAACTCTTTTTTTGAAAACAGCTTTATATAAGATGATGAATTTCTGTTTTGAGAATAGGTAATCTTTTAGTATGTCAGTTTTTTTTTTGAAGAAAAAAAGTTGAACTGCTGAAGAATTGACCCTTATGAGAAAAAAAGAACTGCAAAACTTGAGCAAAGTTCAGTGTACTGAAGCAATATTTCTTGGTCATAATTTTACCTAGAAATGTTTTTATACATATTTGACCCGTTTTATCAATTTTAAAATAGATTGGACTGCATCTGGACCTACTACACAGGATCCGACCTCTCCTCGATCCTTATCAGGAATCTAGTAAGATGCGCATTTTAATGATAAGCAATGGATTCAAATGAATATTTGATAATTTGAATTATTTATTCTTCTAAACCTAATGAATCTAAAACGAAGGAAACTGCATAATATATAGGACTTACTTGCTGTTCATAAGAAGAGGCATGATGTTACAGAAATTCCCCGTTCTGTTCCACCATAGACATACCGCATACCTGCATGCTCTATTCCGTGCGCATATATTTGTCACTTCGGGAGTCATTCCAGTCTATAACAAAAGGTTTTGCAATATCAAATTCATTCTAAATGTCTGCCTCCGAAATATTTGAAAAAAAGAACAACACTTGTTTTTAGAAAAAAAAACTTTATCTTTTGAGTTACACAAATATATCAAATACTGAGGTTACATTTATCATTATTTGTAAACATGTCTCAAAATATTTTTGTGATATTATTTAAACAAACGTGTATTTAATACGTACTTGCATATCACTATCCCCATCCTCACCACGACAGTGTCCACATCGCAGTAACAAGAGGGAAGTAATTAGAATAATTAAATTAAAGTAATACACACTGTAGAACGAAGTCATTGCAGTCTTAGCCCACTGACTCGACATCACAAACTAATCCGTCATGATTTACATCTGTACCTTTATAATACTTATTGATATGTATGGCCAGTGATTCTTAACAATTGAATCAATTATTTCTGTATTTCTAAATGCCATGATACTATCGAGATAATCATAAGAGGGGTGTTAAGAAAGTAATAAACTTGATCTTGCAAATTTTAATGCAATGTGAAGACAATGATGTTATGCTTAACGGCTTGTCAGATCATATTTTAAACCAGTTAAAAAGACGATTGTTACATACCCATTTTAAAACTGTTAAGTTTCAATGGAACCTGAAACGTCAATACTTTTCCATATTGACGTTCAAATTTCATATCAGATGTGTGCCGTCATTTCTGACGTCAGTTTTTTTTGTATGTCGCCGCGTTTAGAAGTTCTTTAACGACGATATTTTCAATTTCACTTAGGCTTAATAACCGAATTGTATCATTTATGTAATAGTTTTTATGTGTAGATGCGTATGTAATAAACAGATTATTAGATTTGCATCGAGAAATATGCACCCGTTCTTTCGCGGAATAATATTGCGCTCCTTATGTCGAGCACTATTTCCGCTGCAGAACACATGCATATTTTCTCGATACAAAGTTACCTATAATTATGATGAGAGATATACTCTAAACCGACTATGATTGTCTAAAATTGTACGCACGTCAAAATATAAAACAATGCAATTAAAGTAGTTAACTATTTTGAAGATAAAAAGAGAGGCCAGGAGGACCGACACCTCGAATGTATAAGCTTTGCATGTGCTTAAATGTATAAATACCCTAATATTTTGTCAGTTATAGGTTAAATTGTGTATTATAAATTCTCAGCTTATATGGGTCCATATATTAAAGATATAAGAATAATATTTACTCGCTACTTGCCTACATTGCTGTTGTGACTGTCTTGACCTTGAAAGTTGCAGATATTGTAAAATGTTGACTTTTCCATAACATGCATCAAAAGGATTGACTTAGACTCGGTAAAGTTAAAGTTTCCCTATCCTCATGCAGTCTATTCATTGTATGTGTCAGTGCAAGGTGAAATGTATTTCATTACCGCTAATGGACAGACACGATTAAACCGAAACGCTATTATTTCTTTTGGGTTCATTCTATGTTTCCAAAGGATCTCCTTACATATTTTATTTCCTTTGCGTCTGCCATAAGCGTTAACTCGTATTCATTCTGCAAATGTCAATTACATCTAGATATTTTCAGAGTAATCAAACTCGTATTCTACATTGACTCATGTCATGTAGTCAAACGCTTAAATACTTGGTAAAATCATGTCGTTTAGATGATGTGACGCACCCTAATAGCACACAGGTGACTCTTTACGTCAGCTCAGTAGATTAACTATCCCAAATCTATCCAAAGTATGCAAATTTTAGGTCGAAGTTAGCAGCTTGTAGTCACAAAAGTTAAAATAGTTTAATAAAAGCTTGCGACACTTCCTTCGAATACTTTTAGTCAATACGTAATGTAATGTAATTTTATTTATCTTGAATTTTCTTGACTATTGAAGAAAAGAAAACATTTGCAGAAGTTGTTGAAAATTAGTCGTTTTTCATTACGTCGCATGTTATATAAACCTTTTTTCGGCAAAAACTCTATTTCTTAACAGTCGTAAACTTAATGTAACATTCTGTAAGCACTCTTGTCCTCCTATAGAATCTTCAAAAAAACAACAAAAACATCGAGAAAAAAAAGGCAAAAAAAACCAGAAAAACAAGGGTGTTAAAGCTTAGAAAAATAAGTAAAATTTTAGAAAAATCACAGGTACCCCTTTCGTTACGTCAGTTCTTCGCAAAACCACCCACACAAGTTCACTTGCGTTCATTAGTACAATATGCAGAGATTTTACAATATTATGAATATATAAGTTTGGCAGAAATGTCATCTAGCCTCTAGCCTTATTAATAATAGATATTCAATTGATTGAATCAATGTATTAAAAATTAATCCTAATATTTTTCTTACAGCATCCATTAGGTATTACGATTCATCTAGTCCGTTACAGAGGTTTTCTTGAATTGCGGTTACTCTCTGATCGATTTAATCTGTTGACGATAAGAACTGTTGAAATTCTATCGTTAATTAGCGTCGCAATTACAAACATAATATATAACCTACTTTCTATTTTCAAATGTTGGTGAGCCCTACATTTCCGTGAAGGTGACGTTAGGATAATGCTAATCAGTGGCAGCTTTACTTTTAATAGTTTAGTCGCCGATATCGTCTTTGTCCGTTGAAAACAATATTTAAAAGGAGACTCAAGGAAATGTCAAACTCGTTAAAAGATTTTATCGAATGATGAATCCGGGATCGTACAAAAATATACCGTTCTTAAATGATTTTATCTTAAATCTTTCAGCATATTTTTTTTTCGTTCAGCTAATTCATCAACATTAATGGACCCTATTGCCATCTCTGATGCGGAGTTACTTTTACATTCCGGTATTTTTCATACCCCGAGGAATATAAGTGACCATTTTGGCACTTTTATTTACAAGAAGTTTGAGTTAACCCCATCTGTTCCTTATGGTATTATAATCGTGCAGACTTCGATAAACTCAACGACTTGATCATTGCAACTGATTAGTCATTTCTTGATTTAAATCGATGAGGCTTCCGAAAATTTTAATATTAAATTTATGGAACTAGCAAAACTCTGTATTCCGTCCAATTATGTAACGATAAGGCCAAAGGATAGACCATGGTACGATTCATTCATTCGTCGTACTTTCCGTAAAAGAGACCGTCAAAAATCTATAGCTATAATATCAGGTAAAATTAATGACTGGAACGTTTATAAACAACTTCGGAATAAAGTAAACAATCTTAAAACACATGCTAAAAATACTATAATGACTTAAAATCTACATTAAGTGATAGTATGTATAATAATCCTAGATCGTATTAGAAAACAGTTAAACAACAAGTAAAAGACTGTGAAATTATACCACCGTTAAATGTTGATATCGATGGCAATGATGTAACTTATACGTCAAATACCGAAAAAGCGAATTGTTTAAATGATTACTTTGTATCAATATCTGCAGTTGATGACTCATAAAACAAACCTTCCAGACTTTTTCCCAAAAGCTAATACCGTCTTACAGGATTTTCATATTCAAGAACAAGAAGATATTGATATGTTATCTTCTCTCGTTTTAAATAAATCATCTGGACCCGATGAAATAAGTCACAGAATGTTAAAAGAATGTAAAGACTTAATTTGTAAGCCATTGTGTATTCTCTTAAATAGGTGGTTATCCGAAAGAAAGTATCCCGAAATCGGCCATAGTTATGCCGCTTTTTAAGAAAGGTAATAAAAATAGTCCTTCAAACTATAGACCTATATCTTTAATCAGTTGTGTTGGTAAGGTTATGGAAAGAGTTATGTTTAAACACATTTACAGTCATCTATTTGCTAATAAGTTAATTTACGAAAGCAATCAGGTTTTTTTTTATTAGGACACTCTACTGTATATCAGCGTTTAGACATTTATCACCAAATCTGTTACTCCTTCAATAATAAAATTCCAACATGTATGTTTTTTTTTGTGACATTTCAAAAGCCTTCGACCGTGTCTGGCATGATGGATTACTTTTTAAATTAAAACAAAACGGTATTAATGGGCAAATTTTGCAATGAATTCAAGATTATCTAAGTAATCGGAATCAAAAGGTATTTGTAGGTTCTTCATATTCTAAGTATGTCATTGCAGGTGTTCCACAGGACTGTGTACTTGGGCCCTTATTATTTTTAACCTAAAAAACAAAGAAAAATATCAAACAGGGAATGCCACGCACCAAAAACGTAGCCTCCTCAAAACGAAACCCCCAGCACGCAGACGCGTGCACCACACACACACACACACACACACACACCCAAAGCCAACACATAAGGACAAAACGAACAACACACACGCACACAAAGCCAACACATAAGACGAAACGAACAAACAAAGGAACACAGTGGGGCACCGCCTTGGAACGGTCAGTGGCAAAAACACCACTGGGGAGCTTAAACCGGTTTACGGTGCACCTAACCTCACTCTTACCCCCACCATGTTCCAAAGACATGGGACAGTGTAAATAAAAGTAATCCCCTCCAGGTGAATCTCTTACACACGTAATGGAAACAAAAAGGCATGGCATGTAAAACACAAAAATGCTCGTGTATAAATATATAAAAAACAAACCTTAAGAACCAGTCAACGACATTGTAGACAATCTAGTTAGTGTAACACGGCTCTTTGCAGACGGCAGTTCTCTCGCAGGTTCCACCTCTGATATTGCTTCTATTGAAAGTACATTAAATGACGACTTTAATAACATAGCTGAATGGTCCAAGCGTTGGTTAGTAACCTTTAATCCGAACTAAACAGAAGTGGTATTTTTTACTCTCGGGTCTGAAGTTAAACCTTCTCTTTACTTTGATAATGTTCTTCTTGATTATGTTGACAGTCATAAACATTTAGGAGTTACTTTTAGATCAGATGGTAAATGACACCATCATATCAATAATATACTTTCATCTGCCTCTAAAAAACTAGGGTCAATGAGAGCATTAAAGTTCAAATAAAAAGAAATACGTTAAATCAGATTTATATATCCTACATAAGACCTGTTCTAGAATACACATCAATAGTCTGGGATGGCTGTGCAGATTACGAAAAACATTCTCTTGAAAAACTCCAATATGAGGCTGCACGTATTGTCACAGGTCTTACGAGGTCTGTTTCTATCGTCTTCTTAATGAAATTGGTTGGGTATATCTGTCCGATAGACGAAACATTAAGAAATTTGTTACCATGTATAAAGCCAAACATCGTACATTACCGGACTATCTATTAAATCTAATTCCAGGTACAGTTGCCAATGATGTGCCCTATCTTCTAAGAAACAGGAATGATTATATGACAGTTCCTCATCGTACGCAGATTTTTGCTAACTCGTTTATTCCATCAGCTTCTTCTTTATGGAACGATTTAGAATCCGATATGAGATAGTCGTCCATAATTCATATTTTTAAATCAAAACTTAAACTGAAATACAAACCTCCATTTGTACCTACATATTTTTGTATTGGCGAAAGGCTGTACTCGGTTTTCCATGCTCAAATGCGTAATAAATGCAGTAATTTAAATGCTGATTTATATAGAAATCATTTGAGAGACAATGCTGCATGTGATTGTGGTCACGATATTGAAGATGCTGAACATTTTTTCTTTAAATGTAGACATTATGCTTTACAAAGAATACTGCTTTAACGCCACAAGTATTTTTCATCCACTGAATACGCGTACTTTTTTGTTTGGAGATGAAAATTATATTGAAAAAGAAAATTCACTAATATTTTTAGAAGTACAAAAGTATATCAAACATACAAATTGTTTTCGTTAAGACATCTGATTGCTGCCGTAATACTTTAGTATATAAACTTAACGCAGTTGCACCTCAAACCAAGTTACGACCCAAGACTCTGGACTCTCCCTTTCCTTATTTTTCCATCTATCTCGCTTTCTCTTAATTTCCACAGTTAAATCATTCTACTTCTTCTCCAACATTGTTGTTATTCATTTCGCTTAATTTCGATCTCTTCCAATTACATTTTGTCATGTTTCATAAGAATACAATGCAAACTATAATATAAAACTTTCTTTTAAATATACTTTCGGGGACGGACCGAACTACTAATGTTATATGAACTTGTGGTCCAACCCTTTTACCTTTCTTAGAATGTTTTGTATATTTTCTGTATATGTACATTGTAAATGTTGTCACAAAAAGGAAGGAATAAAATATGTTTATATGAAGCATACTTTTTTTATGTTTTAATAACAGGTTGGTTTTCTACTACCAAACCTGACACGTGTGATCAGTGCCAAGTCTTATTATGTATTTTATCACAATGTTTCGGTTAAAGATTTAATGATTTTCAGTTGAGTTATTACCGTTGATTTGTCGAATTATTTGATCTGTGTGCTACCTCTCTCACACCACTGCTTGGAATTCAACAAAACTTCACAGTAGTTATCACTGTCAGGTCTAGTGGTGTATATCGTTGAAATCTATTGTTCAGTGTTTTCCCCCGGAGTAATGGTCATTAATTTCTGGCAATTTACAATTCCTGCATGATAAGTGGTAGGGGACATGTGTATTAATGCAATACAATCTCTAGTTTTGAATATGAGATGAAAAACGGAAAAATTAAGAGCTGTCATAATCAGAGAATGGACATAACACATGTCTATCAGTAGTGACAAAATTCTATTCTGACGGAAAACATTTACAACAAAGGATTATAGCTATTCTTAAATTAAGGAAATGTCATTTTCTCAAAATTATGAATATGGAAAATTAGCTTACATAATTCTTTAGATAGTGACAGAAGATGAAAATTCATATTATCAAAACAATTGTATTAGACACACTGTTCCGCATATGAGCCGCGCCATGAGAAAACCAACATAGTGGCTTTGCGGCCAGCATGGAACAAGACCAGCCTGCGCATCCGCGCAGTCTGGTCAGGATCCATACTGTTCGCTTTCAAAGCCTATCGAATTAGGGAAACCGTTAGCGAACAGCATAAATCCTGACCAAACTGCGCGGATGCGCAGGCTGGTCTGGATCCATGCTGGTCGCAAAGCCACTATGTTGGTTTTCTCATGGCGCGACTCATATACTGTTTCTTACTACTATGCTACTATTGAAGGCTTCAGTTTTCATCAAAATCAGTAAGGTACCAATTAGTTTCCTTTTCTGAGGATTATTGGTGCAATGTATATTGTAAGTTAAAGGGTTTATGTAACATATTGCAACTTGTAAACATGGCATTGTATCAAGCCGCTGCAGGTAAACGTAGCAGCATCATAGTAATACATGTCTATTGATGCAGATGTTTGCATTTTCGGATGAATATAATGAACCGCTGTGCTTCGTGGAGTACCAATATCTCATTTACAATTACAACAGATGAAAATAGCATGTATTTTCCAACAGTTGTTAAAACTTCAAGATGTTGTACATGTTGAAAGAAATTCATATGGATCTACCTTTTGTTTAGAACTCTTTGACATAGGTTAGTTACAATACTAAATTTTACATGAAGTTATATCTGTGTGGCATCTGAAAAATACACCCCAAAAAGAATAAAAACCAGGATTGCTTGAATAACAAGACGTTTATTTTTCCACATGCTTAATCTCTTTCTCCT
The DNA here is from genome assembly GCF_021730395.1 of Mercenaria mercenaria. Taxonomy (NCBI): domain Eukaryota; kingdom Metazoa; phylum Mollusca; class Bivalvia; order Venerida; family Veneridae; genus Mercenaria; species Mercenaria mercenaria. Next base: position 4,279,275 of record NC_069377.1, on the reverse strand, counting down.
TAATGTCAAATGACATATTCAAAAATGTTTTCAAATACTTCTCTCAATTAACTATTTGATAACATCATTATTTTATTAGAATGATGAAAATATTATTTCGTAAATCATCCATGGTAAAAGTTTCTATGGAATTTTGAACTCTTTTTCGTGTTGTTTATATAAATGAAGAAACACAATGTTAAAAACAACAACAACAACAACAACGACAGCAAGAAAATCATTTCAAGTGAATTTCAGGAATGCTTTTTAGTAATTGTTTGAACTCACGTTAAACCGCCACTTTTCATTTTGGTCATTTTCGGAAATAGTTTTATATAAACTTCAAAAATTGTTGTTACTTTATTTCAAAATAATTTTTAGGTAAATTAAGGACAAAAGAAACAAAAAATCGCGAAAATACTTATAATGTAAAGAGAGTTTATCTCAATCCATTAATTTAAAAAGCCCTTTTTTAATAAAACACGGATACCAATAATGAACAATTATTATATTTATTTCCTGCTCAGTGGTCTCCAGTTATTACAGAGACCTTTGCCATTACGAACACATTTTTTCAAGATTTTAATAAATCTTTAATCATTGAAATTATTTTGAGAATATATCAAAGATTTAAAACTAATGAGGGTGAAAACAAAATGAAAAAATACAAAATGAAAAAATAAAGTCAAAAATATTTTTTAATATCCTTACAAAGGTCAGATTAGCGCTAGGGGAGGTAATTACTGCGTGGGATTTTTTAATATATATCAATTATACGTTGGTACATATGAATTCTAAAACGAAAAGAAATAGATATGCATGGATACATGAAACTTCTTATTAGTTTCTGCATAAGACATGCATTTGTACACAATATAAAGTGATATGTATGCCAATAATTGAGCCGTGCCATGGGAAAACCAACATAGTGGCTTTGCGACCAGCATGGATCCAGACCAGCCTGCGCATCCGCGCAGTCTGGTCAGGATCCATGCTGTTCGCTAACAGGTTCTCTAATTACTATAGGCTTTGAAAGCGAACAGCATGGAGCCTGACCAGACTGCGCGGATGCGCAGGCTGGTCTGGATCCATGCTGGTCGCACACCCACTATGTTGGTTTTCTCATGGCACGGCTCAATTTATGTCCACTTATTCATAAATAATAATTTATTATCATTCATTATCGTATTATTTATCATTATTATTTGTCATCGACAGTTTCTCTGTTAATCTATATTCATGCAAATCATACCATCACTAATACATAATAAATGTAGCAAAGCAATGAAGTAGTATATATAAGCACTTAGGACTTTGGTATAAATGTCAAATCCTCCCAGTGGTATCAATGATCATCTTGCAGAATGTATAGATCATGACTTTAGGCTTTAGGCTCTGTAGAATAAGATCGAAAGGTGAATAATAAGTCAATATGCACTTAACAAAATTTCTAATACATCCTCACAAAATGCTTTCAAAGTCGTTCGTAAAAGAGAAAATATCATCGATACATGCTCGTTTGTAAATTATACAAATTCGACTGTATTTCTTTAATTGGGCTTAGTTAAAACAATGAATTGAATGACATTTTAACAAAACATGATTTTTATGAACGTGTTATAAGTTATCATGTGTAACATTTTGACAGTAATATATTAAAGATATTGTCAAAATAACATTTTGTTATTTTTTAGTTATTATATAACTTAGTTAAATCAGAGTACAATGAATCAAGTGCATGGAAGGAGACGATCCGCAAGATGGAAACAGGAACTGTAGGTTACGAATCCTTTACATCATGCATAGGGAATTCCAATCGCTTGCCATGGATCTCTACATCGATAGCGGTAGACAAAAGGTGATGCTGATTCTTGTGTTGCACTAAGCGAACACACTTGTGTTTGCGGACAAACACAACTGAAAAATAAGAATGTCAAAATAATTTTAAAATCAACATCCAAGCGTTTATGTTTTAATACAATGCATATAATTACACACTGCTATAGAGACTCAGCTCGGACGTATTGTAAATATGAATAAATAAGTAAATAAAATATTTTCAAGCTAAGGCGACGATATATGGATGCATGACGCTGGGGAAAGTGTTTTAAAAGACACTTGGACTTTGTCTTTTGACCCAGTGATATCAACATTAACAAAAGGCCTTGCATTACCCACGGACAATGTGCCTGTCAAGTTTGAGGGTTCTTATGATCTTGAACAAAAAGGGGTTTTGTACTGTAATCAATGCGACCTTGACCTTTGCTTTACTGCTCTTGAATGTACTAAAAGTCATTCACTACCCATGAGCAATATACAATATCTCCACAAAGTTTGAGGATCGCAAGTTAGGAAAATTTTGATATACTAAACAGAAACTGTTTTCGTCCCTGTGACCTTGACCGACTGACCAAAATCAGTATTGGTCATTCACTGCCTATGATCAAGTTTAAAGATCATAGGCCAAAACATTCCTAAGTAATTGGGCGGAAGTGAAATGAAGTCAGACAAACACACAGACAGACAGACAGACAGACGGACGATTCGCGCTGTCACATAACACAACCGCTAGAAGGTTAAAGGGAGATAACGTACATCAAATATTAACTGAAAATCGTTAGATAATTTCAGTCTGTCAAATTTATTACAACTGATCAAAACTGAAATGGCCAAGTGACTTTTCAAAACAAATTTTACGAACCGAAATGATAGAGCCCTACAGTTCTAAAGAAATTAGACATTTTTAAAGATAAGGTTAAAAAAATCTAACGGTACAAACTTCGAAGGCAATAAGACAGTAATACCTGATACTATAATCCATGCTCAAACTATATATAAACATCACATGCGATCGAAATTATAGTGAAAGAAATACTAATATACTAAAAATTCAATCAGAGAAAGTGACCTATAGAAATATGTAAGCATAATGACCTACTTGGTGTCAAGAAGTAGAGGAACGAGAGTGCAAACGTTCCTTTGTGAACCGCCCCTTAAACATATCGCATATTTACAAGCAGTGTTTCGTGCGCATACATTCGAGGCATCTGGAATCACTCCGGTCTGAAACAAAAGGTTTTTCATTTAAGGACATTTATAAAACAATGTTTGTCTTTGTATTGAAAATAAAGCTGTACGAAATAAATTCATGAAATAAGAAATATAGATCTATATACAAAATGTAATTAAATATATATTTGTCAATGTGAAAAAGAAATAAAGTTAATACGTACTTGTTCATTCCTATTCTCTACATGGCAGTGTCCAAACGGCAAGAACAAGAGGACAGTCGCCAAAATAAATATATTTGAATGATACATTCTGAATAGCGCTTGATCATTGAATGCAATATCTCACCTGAAAATCGTTTATATATATAGTGCTTATTGATAGGTATAGCTACAGATTTTGAAAAAAAACTAAGTTCAGCTGAGCTTGAAAATGTGCAGGAAATTGCCATGTGAGGGATGTTCCGGAAGTCATTATTTCCTCTCGTGTTGCTGATGTTAAACAACAAAATTTAGTATTGTTTTAACCTTTGTTTCTAAAATGGACTGGTCCATCATTCAATTTAGATAGTACCGTTTATTATTTGAAGGGGTTTTCACTTGAAATTTTCTTAAGAAACAATATATCTCATTTAGTGATTTGTCGCTGAATAAATCATTGTTTGGAGTTCAGATAACTCCATGACCTTCCATATCTTAAAAGCAAAACAAACCGCCAGAATCGATATTTTCACCACAAATTATACTTTTATCATATGTGTCCGTCCCAGGGTCGGTTTGGAGGGCAAAAAATCTTTGTATAAGTACAGACAGACTTACAACTAGGATTATCTCAATTGGTTGATAGTTTGCATATGAGGAAAAAATGATCAAGGTTTGTTTCAAACATTTTAAATTTGGCCGTTGAATATGATTTCGCTTCACGTTTAATAAACGTTCAGTAGAAACAGTTGAAATCTTCTTTTTCACTCACACAGATAGCGGTTAGCATTATTGATAAAATACGTTTAGACATTTACGCATGTGCATGCACCAACAAACCATAAATGGAAGCTCAAAATACTATAACGCCACTACACACATTTATTGATTTTGGAACTCTGTGGTAGACACGTCACTAGGCGTTGAGGACATTTTTTTTTTTGCTTTGATAAAACGACATTTTTGTCGAGTCCGCTTGCGAAAGCGAAGACATAGTTGTCCAAATGGCTGTTCGGTGTATGTGCGTGCGTGTGTGCGTGCGTGCGTCCGTGCGTCCGTCCGGATTAGTTTGTCCGGACCATAATTTTGACATGCATGGAGCAATCTTGTTTATATTTGTTATGAATGTTAACCTCAGTGAGACAGAGTGTCATGCGCAAACCCAAGGTTCCTATCTCAAAGGTCAAGGTCACACTTACAGGTCAAAAGTCAAATTCAAAAATGACTTTGTCCGGAGCATTTCTTCTTCATGCATGGAGGGATTTTGATGTAACTTGGCACAATTGTTCACCATCATGAGACGGAGTGTCATGCGCAAGAACCAGGTCCCTATGTCTAAGGTCAAGGTCACACTTAGAGGTCAAATGATACAAGAATGACAACTTTGTCCGGAGCATTTCTTCTTCATGCATGGAGGGATTTTGATGTAACTTGGCACAAATGTTCACCACCATGAGACTGAGTGTCATGCGCAAGAACCAGGGCAGCGTTTCATCAAAGGTCACACTTAGAGGTCAAATGTCAGATAAAAGAATGACTTTGTCTGGAGCATTTCTTTTTGATGCATGGAGGGATTTTGATGTAACTTGGCACAATTGTTCATCATCATGTGATGGAGTGTCATGCGCAAGATCCTAGAATTACTTCCCTTTGTTGTTACTAAAAATGGCTTATATTTGTAACTTTTTTTATTACTGGTCGTAGGGAAAAATCAAGACCACTTTTCTGTAGTACAACATGCATGTTGCATCTTATTTTTAGGTGTATTTTGACCTTTCTCTACTGGTGCGGATTTTTGTGTGGACTTAGAATTATTTTTTTTTTAAGATTTACGTTCCTTTGTTGTTACTTTAAATAACTTATATTGTAACTTTTTGCGATCTCTTTTTTATTTGGCATAAATGTTTGCCTCAATGAGACAAGGAGTGTTATGTACAACTCCCAGTCCTTTTGACAGCTGGTGGGCTCGACATGTTGCCCGTGGGCATCTAGTCTGTTTTTTCCTTTTTGTTGGTATTTTTTATAGTCAATGGAAGACCTGTTTCTTAAAAGTATTAGAACTGGCGTAATACAGTCTGAACACCCCTCTGTGCAGTTAATGATGTATTTTGATTATACTTACAAATCCGCGTAACGCGACCTAAAATTAGTCGATCTAATATAATCTTAACTTACTTGTAGTAAAAAGATATAGTACTTTGTCTAACAAATTAACAATGATGTCCCGTGACAATAGCTTACCAGACATTTCCTTATTTGGTGATTATTATTATCCATTGAAATATAAAAACGAAATAGGTTACCGTTATGTAGTGTGCTGTTTTACCCTGGCATTAACAATTAAAATGTAAAATTGCAATGTCGCCGCAGGTTTTTTGTGATACGAAATTGTTTTTCTGAGCCTTTCATCTTTATTAGGCCAAGAGAAAGAAAAACAGTGACATATGCCTGATGATATACAGGTATCGTTTCAGAGAAATATCTTTATCATACTGACCGCTCCGAAAGTAGATTATTGCTCTTTAAGAGTCAAATCATACTTGTAAATCAAATCTTAAACACTTTAATGCATATCGATAACTTTAACCTGTTCCTACATCAAAATGACTGGTTTAATACATGTACACTGTGCTCATATCAATTAACTACCAAAGATTTTCAATCTGCGTTCAAAATAGACCAATGCACTATATGGTTAATGTCGCAACACATTATTAATAAGACTGGCCTTGCATAAAGTAGTTCTGCCATACTACTTCTATTTTTATCTCTTGGAGTATTAATAAATGCACTCAAATGAGATCAGAACCCAAGTTGCTAAATCAGCTTGATCATTAAATTGTTTACTAGTTTCAAATTTAACTAAATATGTAACATAGTTTTCAGTAATCTCTTTAAGGTAATTCTACACGTTTGATAAATAGGAAAAATGGCGTAATGAAGCAGAATAAAGCCTGGAGAAAAATCACTCTCTGAATAAATGGAGCGAGTTACATTATTCAAAGAGCAATGTTACTATCTCCCTGTAGAGAAATTATGATAATTAAATCCACTAGAGCCGAACACAAAATCAAGCTACTGTTATAATGACCCTTTTATTACATATCTCTACCTTTTTCTGTTGTTTTGTTATTGAACGAAATCTCCAATGTATCGATATCAAAATGGAACTAAGTGAAGTTTTAATGTGCGCTATTTATAGAACTGTGTCAGGTTATACATATTAATGAAAGTAGTCCGGCAGCATACAATACGGAATTTAAAATGTACAATGCGGATTTTATCTGCCTTTTCATATTTAATTGTTAAATACAAACAGACTATTTTTAAAGGCTTTTTAAATAGGTATATAATAAATGTCTTCCATGCATGCCAAAACACGCTATTACCACGTTTGCTTTTGCCTGGAAAACTTGTCTTACACTGTTGTTATATTGTCTAGTCCTTTGTGATCATGGTGTCCATTCCATACCTGTGTAATAGAGTTCCACTTAAGCCGGTGCTAGGGGGAATGAGAGGTGTTGCACTCTCCATTACCTCTCATGAAGAAACCGAGTCTGCTAATATTCTGCTTGGTTGCATTCTACGTTTCCAGATGATCTTCTTACAGATTGTCTTAGACACCGGTATGTAAGAGAACTCTTGTGCTAAAATTTATGTATGTTCAGCAATGTTAAAACTATTTTGAATCGTCAAAAACATGGATACCAGAGGTCGTGCGCACTTTTCATATACATAGTAGAAGCTTCAAATGTGCTTTTCCTGATACATTTGGCCTGAATTTAAAACCATTTCATACACGTATTTCTTTAATGGTCATGTATCAAGACTGCTCAAATCGTTCCGAAGCATTGTTGCAAGGGTTAAAAATTAAATATAGAATTAAAAATCGTCTTTTACTGATTCTACAGAAATTTTCCTTCGGTTACTCTTTCCCCCCCCCCCGCCCCCCCCCCCCCCCCCCACACACACACAAAGGAAATAATAATTCTGGTTTGTCATAAACATGGCTAACAGAGGGCGTAGTTAGTATTTCCTTTAGTGTTTATACATAATGGTACTTACATGTATACAGATCTTACGCTTGTCAGAAACCGATAGTTCTCTAACATACGAATCTTTGTATGATTCTTATATGGAAATGAAGTTATATGAAGATTTGCATGACTAGTTAACTAATGACATATGTGCATTAAACTGATTATAACCAAGGTGTGCAATTTATTTTGCAATATTTCGAAGGCTTATTGTTTTTGAAAAGGAATGTAAATGCATATAGACAGGTATATTTAATGGTTATAGGTATTTGATATTTGATAGACCTATGAAAGAAAACAGATATAAAAGAAGCAGTCGCTAATCTCTCCATCTATAAATGAATATACAGGGAAGTTAATTATTATAATCAAGTAATTATGTATTATCTAATACATTCTATATATAATAATGATATTATTAGAAATCTGAAAAAGACTTTTCCAAGTTTGTAAGATATTTTGCTTTGAAATAAGGTATTAAGATCTTCTATTTTAGTTTATGTCGAACATTTAGTGATTAATTCATCCCAGTTGCATATTTACAACAGTTTTGCATTTAGACTGCATATATTAATTATACCTGCATAATTTTTGCCAATTTATGTATCGAAAATAACTATAGTTCTTTGACATTAGCTGACGTAATAAGATACTAAAAATTGTTCCCCATTTATCGGACCAAGAATAAATCTTTCTAGGAAATTTATTTTCAAAAGAACGCACAGTACGTACACGTGTATTTCCATATTGTACAAGGCAGCGTCCGATTTACATTAGCATCCATATAAACTTATTTAAAGAGAAGCTATGTCCAGGCATAGCGCATTTTATGACGGCATATGGTATGCTGGCTGATTTCTGCCAACTTCGTCTTCTCGCTTTGTCGCCCGCTTTGCTGAAAAGTGAGTTTATATAATTATATGTGGTGATAATATGACAATTTTCATAAAAAATCTCCAAATGAACTCCTTTGGAAAACTAGTGACACGTGATAAATAAAAAGTGTTTTACCAGACGCATACGTACCCCATTTAAGTTCAACCAGCATAGTAAAACATAAATTGGATGGAGAGGATATGCTATGTTTCCTGATTTAGATCAAGCTAAATGGTCAGCGAAACTGATTGTTTGAGCCATTTCATCTTCTTACCCGCAAAAATATCGAATACAAAGACAAAAGAAAATGAAACAAGGCGGATAGCCGAACGAAAATACAGTAATAAGCCTTGTTCAAGAGCGAAAAGCTTTTGGTCAGTGGTCGCAAAGGGCGAAAATGGAGTATTAAGAAACAAAACTGCATGAACGCGGTGCAAAATCGTCCGTGCAGGCTGATCATGGTCTGCAATGTCCGCTATTCAATCAGTAAATTTTCAGCGAACATTCCTTTGAATAATAAGTGGTACTGCCCAAATTGAATGATGGATCAGTCCATTTTAGGAATTTAGCAGGGTAAAGGTAAAAGGCATAATTATATTGATCTCTGTTAGTTTGCGTACATTTGTTGCAGTTTAGTTTACAACCTTGTGGTAAAGATAACATAATTTACATTATATTTCATGAACAAGAACAAGAGAGTCGTTTTCATCGGATACTGATAAAATTGATAGATAATTTTTGTTAAAGTCAAATATCGATGTGATTGCTTAAACTTTATTGAGACACTTTCATTTTATTAAAGGTTCATAATGCCTTTGTTTATGAAGTGGCTGCAACATATATTGTTATGGACATAGAATATTTCAGTTTCTTGTTAAATCCTATTTTCGATAACAGTTTTCTCATATATTTGCCAAAGATTTGAATATTAATTAACAAGGTAGAAAATATCATTGAATCTATTGTTTAGGATTACCTTCCTTTATGCCTCTAACTCTGTAAGTTCATGTGAAAACAGTGATTTTCTAATCACGTAATAATGCATAATATCTATTTGAATACCTGCTTTTAAATTATCAGGTTTTATTTACATAAAATTTAAAGCTTTTTGGAACTATGAGTTTAATGTTTTTTGACACATATTTGCAAAATACTGCTTTGTTAGATAACACGACTTTATGACGTAAAACATGGTGCATTTGCCGGTGCCAGTGGGCGTGAGGGATGTTGAACTTTCCGATACCTGTCATGAACAGACTCAATAAAACCTATTTACGACGGAAAACTGCAGCGCTACTGTTTTGAGAATTCACAATTGAGATGAGTATACATTATATATTTTCTTTAGATGTCTGCGCTTATAATTTTGATTGCTGAACTTTCTGTTTATACGGCATTTGAATATGTCCTCTGGAAAGTAATGGAGACACGTGTTCATCGTACAATCAGCAAGATATTGGTTATTTGGTTTTAGTCAATCACTGACTGAATCAGTATGAAGTGAATTTTAGTTATAAAAAAAAAATAAATAAATAAAATTAACAGACATAGTGAGCTGACAAACACTAACAGGTAAAACATGGGTGTGGTCGAGCGTTTTTGTTGTTTTTTTTTTGTTTGCATGTACATGCGCAAAAATGCAGTACGTTAGTTCCTGTACATTATTCTCGGTCATTATTATTTATGGACTTTAATCATATGTACAATATGCATGTACTGGTTCCACCCGAGGTGTATTGAGGTTTATGCATTTCTAACGTACATTGTTGCGGAAATATTTTGAAACATGGTTTAGTATCGCTGGGATTAATCAAAGAATTTTGCTTTGTAGCCTAATATAATTTCAAAAAAAAAAATTACAAACTATTATGTCATTAAATCAAATAGAAATATACATTTGGTTGTTTCTTACCAATTGTCAAAATTATACTTTAAATATCTTGCTTCAAATGATAAAAAGCATGCTGCATAGTCTAGTTACAGATTTGATGAGAAAGGAGCGACATACAATTAATTGGTTCCATGCCGTTTTCAACAGTATTTCAGTCAGATGGTTGGAGTGTTCGTAGAGACTGCACATAGGAAAATTGGTATGTAATAAGGTAATGTAAGCTTACGCTTTTTACGTGTCCAGGAACGAAATTGGCTATATTAACTTGATTAGCTATACTGGCAAGAGAGCGTTCCAGTTGGGTTCGTACCATGGCATGAAACATTAACAGTTGACAAGAAAGATACGTGTATATTGGATTTTCATAATGTAACATATTGGTTAGCTGCTGTTTGTTAGATATCGAAAGAAATGTAAGATATATTTTCATTTTATACATCAGCAGGGTAACCTAGATCTCAACTGTTGTAATGTATAACAGTAAATGGTAAGTGATGCTTATGAAAATTAATAACATACTGTCACAATTCTAAGTCGTAGAAACATTTCTTAAAGCACGAAAGCGTCATGTTTAAATCAAATAATTCACGGATTTATAGATATATTATTAATTCATTGTAATGAAATTACAAAGCTCTTTCAGAACTGTTAAACAATATAATGCGGACATGTTCGAAGTAAGGTAAGATGTGCTTTTCATACTTAAGTCTGGTTACTGTTTCTGAGAGTATTTTACATAAGAATATAATCCAGCAAAACAACGAAACTTATGGAGAACGGTGCTATAGAAATAAAAACACAAACATTCTGAGCTAAATGGAATAAGCCACACTATACTTGGGAGTGCCACGAGTGATTTCCCATGAACCAAGTTAATCGAACCGAATCTGCTAATACTTTGCATGGTTCCGTTCTGCAAAAGATTATCATATACAAGGACTTATATAAATTTATACAGATTGTTGTTATATTTTGAACAATATTCAGCTTTAAATGTATTTCTTAATGACTAAAATATGGATTTGGGTTATCAGTTTTGTTACACGCTAATGAAATGCATACACATTATTTTTAGACGCAGTTCTAGCCTGTACGCTTTGATGCGAATAATCCATTACGTTAGCAACTGTAACACCAGCATTAACACGGTCAATCTCTGGTATAAGGGGCTGCAGAAAACTAATGTCGTCAACCGGCTATTCTCCCAATGTCTTTAAACAGTTTAGCTATAGGAGCGGCGTGGCATGGTCGGGATCGGCAGCTATTTGGGCACCTTGTGTTGAAAGGTAACTGCTGTACCTGGTTAATTTTATTAGATCCGATTTATCTAGGTCCGTTGCATGCATTACTTAACTGCCTGCATGTAATAGAATAAGTAATAAAAATGCATTGATATGGAAAACGAAATAATCAAGAAATATCGAAAATAGGTGTAAAACAGAATTGAATCAATTATGAGAATAATGTTAATGATAATAATAATAACTATAATAACAATAATGATATGAATAATAATTTCAATAATATGAATGCAAAGAAGACATCACAGGAAACTGTTCAAGCATATTCTGTTTATGACGTAACAAGTCAGTGGCAGTAAGACTGTTCTATTTGAAAGTCTTATGGCTATTGGTTTCCTATTCGCCCGCCCGTCCGTCCGTTCGCCTGATGTTCGTTCAAAATAAATAGATAATACATTTTGACTGAAACCTCAGCAAAAGGTTTCATGATGACCCTGGCTTATAGTAATCGAACTATTGGATAATATGTACATGTACCTGAATGACATTGTAACATTTAAAGATATACAATTTGTAAAATTTGCAGCGAGTTTCATAGATTTTGATACATCTTAAAAATTAAGGTACATAACAAAAGGCAATTTCTAGCTGTAGACTTTAACTGTTTTTCAATGACCTGCTGTACCTATTGAGTAAACGTGTATTCACTGCATACCTCGTTTTGGCGAATTTTATTTTCATAAAATGTTGAGTGGCCCTCAATACACGTAATGTGCATTTCGGTATGGCATATTGTAAATCTTATTAGTACTAAAATCTAAAATGCATTACATTCGTTGAAATCTATAGTTATCATCTTATATCATAGTGATCGGTGAGAGCATCTTTGCCTCGTTTCTCATTAGTGCGAAGTACTAGAACCTACAATTACCTATTAGGTCTGGTATGTTCTGCGCTTATTTTCATAGTTTTCTGCACCTTCGCGCTGCTATGTTGCTTCCAGGCATTTAGCTGGAGCTTTGTCTTTCATATTTTCTCATCATTTTCATATATACCATGCTATATATTTACAATATGCCATAATTTTCATTTGAAAATTTACAATAAAGTCACGGCCTTATCCCACATAATTTTGTTTTGTTTTTGCTATATTACTTGGTACATTCACTTTTGTCTTAGAACCGTTGAACTCCCTTGTGCAGTCAGACCCGTACTGTAGACAGCCTCCAAAAAATATAACCTGCTTACTATGGTCACACGTCACCTGTCTTGAGAAAATATATGTTTTCACAAATACCGGCATTTTTCAGTCCCCAAGGGAGGTTCTGCAGCCGGGTTTGACTGTATATATATATAAATACCCTAGCACCCACCAATAAATAAAGTAAATTTATGTTCTCTTATGAAATAAATTGTTTTAATTTTGGTGGGTATCGTCTTGTCTAACATAACGCCTCACTGCTAATCCGCACCTGTATTTGTATTTATAGTCGTATCAGTTCAAATACTAGTCTGACAAGTTTAAATCCCACGGGATTTTCATGGGCAAATTTAGTGCAGTGACAAGTACATTCTTTATCGGAAATCCGTAGAGGACAGATCGTTTACAAATATTCCCTCCCACCCTTCCCATTACAGTAACTTTGTTGTTTTTTTAACATACTTCTGCCGTCAAGTTTAATCTGTTTCAGGGTCACAATGGTGAATCATACTGCTGAACCCTGCCACAAAATGTACTGCTGCACCAAACATGTCACGCCGCTTCTGTAATCTATGGTATATTAGAGAACAAACTCTTTACAGTGTGTGTGTATAAACTCAATTTTGCTAGTATACTTCTGTTGGTACATTTAATCATCATGGAACAATACGGTTGAATGAAACCGGCTTGATTTTTAACTGCATGTATTCATTTATAAACATTCCGAATGTTACTATCTTTTTCTTTTTGGTACTTAGTTTGTTGTTTTTTGTTAAATTTTGTTTGAAATAAGCATGAAGATATCATGAATTAGTGCGGATTTACTACACAAAGCGATAGCATGCAGGTTCGCCAAATTCTGGCATTGTATTTGCAGAAATATGAGGAGATGGTCTTAATGTCATTTATTCTGTAAAAAAAAAGCAAACAAACATAATTGAAATATTTTTGTAGGACATCGTTTTGTACATCGATTTATAATTCGATGACAGCTCATGAACATTACCCAGTTTTTCGTGTTGTTTTTGTTCTGTTTGGCACATTTATTTTATCTACTAGAAACATTGATGATAGTAAATACTCGGAAAGCAGGGGGTGGAGAGAGCCTTTTCGCTGGTCAGAGCCTCGGATTCTCCCTACCTATCCCCTCTTATATAAAAATATCATAAAAAATAGAAAAGAGTTAGGGTTGGGGCAGCCGGCTCGCAGCATACGATTAACCTGTCTTTCTGGGTAGTTTTTGGATGAAATTAAAACAAAAAATAATAATTATAATAATAATAATGCGTAAAGATTAAGTTAACATGACAAGTATTTGTCATATTACATATGAATTGTCCATTCTGTATTCTGTCTTACTGCATATGTTCATACCGTATAGCGGGTTATTTCTGCGGTCAAAATATTCTGCGTTTTGGCCCCAAAAATGGTGAAACAAATTTCTGTGTGTTTAATTTCTGCGTTTTCACATAAAAGGAAGAGAAATTTCTGCGTTTTTGATGCCGAAGAGGATTAATTCCTTGCATGATCGGGCGTTGTGAGAATGATAGCGCATGAAAACAATAAACTAAATTACTGGTAACTGTTGTAAAATAACTTTGCATTTAATGAATACATTGTAGGATATAATAACATGTGAATTGAAAAAAATATAAGTCTAACAACAATTGCACAAACAACAACTGCAAACTACGGTATATCGGCATAACGGTTACTTTTTAGAAGGGTTACTAAAGTATAGTTCGGAAGATATTTACGAGGGATTAATAAGAACAATACAAGTAGAATTCACTCAGTTTATTTCATTCACAGAAGAAAAATGTTTTCTGGGGGATTAAGTTAGGACTTCGATTGACCATCACACCTAATTATACCATTATCGGTAATTGTTAGATGGCGTCGGTAATTTCCAATAATTAGACCATGCCATTGTGAACTTCGGATTACCTAGGAAAACATAGCGTGAAACAACGTTGGTGGAAAAAAGGTGCAGATTTTTTTGCGTTTTAAATTTTTGCTGGATGAATATTCTGCTGGAAATATGTTTGCGAATCTACCGTGAGACCGCAGAAACGCAGAAATATTCCTCCCGTAGAAATTACCCGCTATACGGTAAATAGTCCGGTATAATTTATGTTTCTTTCGGCATATTGATTGCTTAAGTACATGCATATTTGGAAAGAATTATGATATTTCTGTCTATATATATTTCGAAGGCGTTCTATTGATGCATTGTGCTATTGGGATATTGATTGTTATATGAACAGTAGTTAACCACCATCTTTGAAACCAGTTTAAGTTGTTTGTTTGGTATTAGTTATATAGTAAAGGAAAGAAATTAGGCGTGTATGAGTATATAAACTTGATTTTATTAGTAAACATACATTATTTGCATTGATATGATTTCATCAATTTAGAATTATTTTATTGTCGTGACTTAAATGGCGCTTACAAATTGTAACCTTTATTCGGGGTACAGTAAAGAAAGTCTTCTTTATTAAAATGTTTGGCTCAAGTCAATTCTAATTTCATTTAAATTTTGTCCGTGTTGTGAGCAATATTTAGTGATCCACAAAATATTTTATTCTTGTATACTACGGCAGTATCAAAATAAAAGCTCACTTGTCTAGGTTGACCTTCTCGTATCTGCAACCTCGCGCTCGGTTGGTCATCTCTTATTATTGGTGTTATTGGGCGGGCGCTCTTTAACCGTTAGAGGGGGCCTTGTACCATGTGGTCGGCCATTCACCTGGTCCATGGATTGACTGTGTCTTATATAAACAGGGTTGTTCAACTTATCGGCCATACGATTATTAGTGATCAGTCGAAAGTTGCATTTGTTATATGTACGTGTAGGTCCGTACATATTTTTATAATTTGTGGATCACTTTGCTACAAATCTCTAACACATGGGTTATGTTGAAACAGACATGTAAATCCCCCCTGTTTTCTTACGTTTCCAGTCTGCTGGTTAGCTCAGTCAATCGCTTGGATGGATTATATTATTATTGTAGCATAGTTTGCTATAACCATTCCCTCGCACCGGTCCGTTTGTTCATATATTACATTGAAACAATTTTTTCAATATTTTAATATTTTTGTGCGTTTGTTTGCTGAAGACTTTCTTGACTTACATCAGATTTTATTTTTGATCTTGGTGTTATGTTTCATTTCGCATTTACTTAATCTAGGAAGAATATTTTGTTGATATATCATCTCATGTCATAGAGATCTCTGAGAGCATCTTTGCCTCGTTTCTCATTAGTGCGAAGTACTAGAACCTACAATTACCTATTAGGTCTGGTATGTTCTGCGCTTATTTTCATAGTTTTCTGCACCTTCGCGCTGCTATGTTGCTTCCAGGCATTTAGCTGGAGCTTTGTCTTTCATATTTTCTCATTATTTTCATATATACCATGCTATATATTTACAATATGCCATAATTTTCATTTGAAAATTTACAATAAAGTCACGGCCTTATCCCACATAATTTGTTTTGTTTTTGCTATATTACTTGGTACATTCACTTTTGTCTTAGAACCGTTGAACTCCCTTATGCAGTCAGACCCGTACTGTAGACAGCCTCCAAAAAATATAACCTGCTTACTATGGTCACACGTCACCTGTCTTGAGAAAATATATGTTTTCACAAATACCGGCATTTTTCAGTCCCCAAGGGAGGTTCTGCAGCCGGGTTTGACTGTATATATATATAAATACCCTAGCACCCACCAATAAATTAACTGATTCTTAACGTTTTCAAAAGGCTGTCTAATTCTAATGTTTTGGAAGATATTTCTGAAATTCTGTCTATGATATTACTATTACAATAATGCTAAATAATTGATTTCATCTATGCAGTTTATGCATGTATTATCTTTGCAGAACCATAAGTCAAGTCATAAAATGTGCAAGGCCTAGTCTCCTGTACATTTTTATAGTTCTTTACAGATTGGTTATGCATATGTTGTCTTAATGCTTTTATTGTAAATGTCAATGTTGGTTTATACATGAATGAGATTTAATAAACGAATAAACATGAATATTGAATAGTTTGCTATCGGTTGTTTTTTAAACAATCATTCGGTTTTTGTAGAGTAATATAATACGGTTGAAATTCAATTTTGGGAAATAAATCATCTGCAAGAGTCTAGAATTTTTCACATTCGAAGTGATTTGCCAAAATATGGACATTTCATTTTTGCGTTGTTTAGACTTTAGCATTGTAAATCACAAACATAATTCTGAACTTGCGACACCACCATGTATTTCAGTGTAACAGCGGCGCCAGGCTCTCAGCATAATCTCGGACTGACGGACAGCGAGTGATCACAATTATTGGTGTATGACAGACAGACGGACGTATAACTATAAATACACTTTATGTGTGGGGCTGAATGCTGGATACCTGTTACTTTAGAGAACAACTAAGACATTTATTGTTACTAATTTATTTCATTTTGCATATATTCAATTATAATGATTTACTGGATAGAAATTATTTTGGAAATTAAGGAATTTCATTTGAGAGATATTTAAAGAATTATCTTTTACTTAATATTAATGTAATTGAAAATATAATATATACTAGGTGTAACCGTATTAAGGTCAACGATAATCGTTTTGCATTGAACTGGGTCCAAACTTACTTGCCAATGCTGCGCTTTTTTATACTGTCCTTAGAGGCGGCAATACACATTTTTGTCTCGGTATATATGCGGTCATAGGTATAACATGTTACAACTGACTGATTAATCAAGGTATAAACAAGTTCTCACACGAATTAAATACCCTAACCACCAATAAAAATAAAGAAAAGTAAAACTCTAACCAATGACAAAAGGCCTATCATCTTAACATTTAGTAGAGTTTCCAAAATAGCGAGGTTGATACTAAAAATGATCGAAAATTAATTGAAAGTGAAAGTGGTAAGAATTTTATCCTATTACATTCCTATCTCCTATGAAAAATAAGATTAAGCTGATAAATACGTAAACAAAAATTAAAGTAAAATGAACTTCTGTACAACAAACTGAAGCTATACTAAACACAACTTAAACTATACTTATAATGGTAATGAAATGTACAAGACCCCCTCACACTCCCTAACAGCGGCTTCTCTAGATAAAGATTGAATGAACTCCATGATCCCAAAGTACAAGTAGATATAACAAAACGGTACACATTGAGCTGTAATATTAATGTATTATACAAAGCAATCGTTTACACCGCATTCAAGCAAATATAAGTTCTACCTAAAATAGAATATAATCTCCCTTCTACTAAATCTCAATTCTTGATTCAGTAAAGGCAATCAATAGGTTGTACGTTAAAAAAACTAAAATGACCTTAACAATCCATATACAAAGTGGTTAATGATTACAATCATTCAGTCAAATGATTTATCAGGAAACATCTAACATATTACACTCTGTATAAAATGTTTGTGTTCAAGAAAACATGTAGCAAATAAGACTATGTAAGGCTTGTATATTAACCGTATTGGCATAATTTGGCGAAAATCTCACGTCTTAATGCACAATCTTACACAAAATCTAAAAAGTAGATCCCTCGGAAGCATCGGGAACAAGGCAAACTGTGAAAATTGCAGACTCGGTTTGATTGAGTCTGTTCATGAGCAGTAATGGAAACTGCAACACTGCCCACGACCCCTAGCACCGGCTTATGCAGTATTCAGTTTTCAAATCTAAACGAGTTGAAATCAATGATCCCGAACGACCAGAAAATATAACAACACTGAGAGGAAGTCGGGGCGACATTTTACGGCTGCTACACAGCACTTAACACAAGCCTTACTTACTGTAGCTGGCAACATACATAGCAGCTTCTTCTCCTGAAAATCTTTCATAAATCATAAAAATGTTAGACTGTCTATCTTTAAAGGCACTGCATGGACCTCCAGATTTGGATACTGTCTCTTCGCGCGTACAGTCTCGCAGAAAGAGATATCACTTATAATATTTACCAATTTTGTTGATGCCAACAATACATTTTCGTTCTACACAAAATACACAGTGGATGTAAAAATATAATCAAGTACATTATTTACAAAGGGGAGAACAAAAAAGGAGATAAAATAATTCCTTATGATAGGATAGTCTCTTTACAATAAATAGGATGAATATACTAGTAAATTATTACCATAGAAAACTGGCTTTAACAAAATATTAGTCTGTAAAACATTAAATCTATAATTACATAATCATATACAGATAAGGTAGTTCCGCACCTTTGATAAACCGGAAGTAATAGCGTAACGTCATTTATCCCGATGTTATAGATCGCCTGGACTCGGTATGAGGAAATGAAATCGTTCTATGAATTAATGGCAAAACGCCAGTAAATTTATTAAAATGGCTACGTTACCACCTTTCTGAAGATAAAATATAATATTAAGATGTCTAACACACGTTAAATAATTCTAAATAAGGTCTTAAAATAAGGGTATAATGCGCGGATCCCATTAATAATGGCCAAATATCTTAATAACAAACAGATGGACCAACACATTTTATTTCACAGTATTATAGATAGTATGTTTATTTAAGGTTGTGAGGAGTTTCTTTTAAACCTACATTGTAGAAAAAGTTCTATACGTTAAAATGTTACCAAAATTGTGATTTTCCTATAAACGCCTATCATGAAACCTTTTTTACCGCCCAAATCAGTCTAGCAAAAAAAAATCAATATTTTGAAAGGCGCCTTTTTCCGTTCGTAGATGGTGTCTCATCGCGCGTACAGTCTCGCAGAAAGATACATCACTTATATTATTTAACAATGTTGTTGATGCCAACAATACATTTTCGTTCTACACAAAATACACCGTGGATGTAAAAATATAATCAAGTACATTATTTACAAAGGAGAGAACAAAAAAGGAAATAAAATAATTCCTTATGTAAATTAAGTCCCTTTAACAATAAATGGGATGAATATATTAGTACATTATTACCATAGAAAATTTGCTTTAACAAAATATTAGTCAGTAGAACATTAAATCTATAATCACATAATTATAATTATACAGATAAGGTAGTTACGCACGTTTGATAAACCGAAAGTAATAGAGTAACGTCATTTATTCCGATGACAAAGAATAACGCCTGGACTCGGTATGAGGAAATGAAATCGTTCTATGAATTAATGGCAAAACGCCAGTAAATTTATTAAAATGGCTACGTTACCACCTTTCTGAAGATAAAATATAATATTAAAATGTCTAACACACGTTAAATAATTCTAAATAAGGTCTTAAAATCAGGGTATAATGCGCGGATCCCATAAATAATGGGCAAATATCTCGAAAACAAACAGATGGACCTACACATTTTATTTCACTATATTATAGATAGTATGTTTATCTAAGGTTGTGAGGAGTTTCATTAACAACTACATTGTAGAAAAAGTTCTATAGGTTAAAATGTTACCAAAATTATGATTTTCCCATAAACGCCAATCATAAAAACTTGTGTATACGGCCCAAAACGTTTCAAACCAGTCTAGCAAAAAAATCAAGGTTTTGAAAGGCGCCTTTTCCGTTTGTAGATGGTGTCTCATCGCGCGTACAGTCTCGCAGAAAGAGATGTCACTTATAATATTTACCAATTTTGTTGATGACAACAATACATTTTCGTTCTACACAAAATACACAGTGGATGTAAAAATATAATCAAGTACATTTAAAAAGGAGAGAACAAAAAAGGAGATAAAATAATTCCTTATGATAGGTAAGTCCCTTTACAATAAATAGGATGAATATACTAGTAAATTATTACCATAGAAAACTGGCTTTAACAAAATATTAGTCTGTAAAACATTAAATCTATAATCACATAATTATAATTATACAGATAAGGTAGTTACGCACGTTTGATAAACCGGAAGTAATAGAGTAACGTCATTTATTCCGATGACAAATATCTTAATAACAAACAGATGGACCTACACGTTTTATTTCACCATATTATAGATGGTATGTTTATTTAAGGTTGTGAGGAGTTTCATTTAAACCTACATTGTAGAAAAAGTTCTATAGGTTAAAATGTTACCAAAATTATGATTTCCCCATGAACGCCTATCACGAAACCTTGTATACGGCCCAAAACGTTTCAAATCAGTCTAGCAAAAAATCAGTATTTTGAAAGGCGCCTTTTCCGTTTGTAGATGGTGTCTCATCGCGCGTACAGTCTCGTAGAAAGATACATCACTTATATTATTATAATCACATAATTATAATTATACAGATAAGGTAGTTACGCACGTTTGATAAACCGGAAGTAATAGAGTAACGTCATTTATTCCGATGACAAAGAATAACGCCTGGACTCGGTATAAGGAAATGAAATTCTGTGAATTAATGGTAAAACGCCAGGAAATGTATTAAAATGGCTACGTTACCACCTTTCTTAAGATAAAATATAATATTAAAATGTCTAACACACGTTAAATAATTCTAAATAAGGTCTTAAAATCAGGCTATAATGCGCGGATCCCATTTATAATGGGCAAATATCTCAAAAACAAACAGACGGACCTACACATTTTATTTCACCATATTATAGATAGTATGTTTATCAAAGGTTGTGAGGAGTTTCATTAACACCTACATTGTAGAAAAAGTTCTATAGGTTAAAATGTTACCAAAATTATGATTTTCCCATAAACGCCTATCATGAAATTTGTGTACGGCCCAAAATGTTTCAAATTAGTCTAGCAAAAAATCAAGCACTCGAAACTATCTTTTTTATTTGCCAAATGGTCTAAGTGTATTTTAAAGTTTTCAAAAATCAGGTTTAAATCAAATTCTACATTGTAGAAAAAATTCTGATCCAAACATGCGGAACTACCTTAACATGATGAATTGAAATATATATATTTTTTAAGAACTGAAAAACATATAAAAAATAATATTCCTTAAAAAGTATTATTAACTTCATCCAGACAAAGCAAAGTAGTTTTTGTTGTTTAACTGGTGACATGTAATTCACAAAAATCAAAAATGTTCCTGGAATCGACCAGACTCTCTAAAAAAATGTACCACTGTGACTTAAGTATTGAATTTATGTTATAACATCATATAATGGGTTATTCTAAAAGCCTATATTATTTTCACCAGAGCATAAACTTTTGAAATATATGCTGTTAAAAATTCATAAAAAATCGTGTTGTAATAAATGTGCATCAAATTTTGTGTACAAAGTATATTTGTAGTGACATATATTCGTAAACTTTTACATAATTCATCATTGCAGGAAAAAGGTTAGTTTCTAGAATCTTATCTGCGTTTTTTTTAATTTCGAACTATCACATTAAGATCTTTTATCAATATGTATTTTTTAATTATTGACCAGAGTTACTCATCCAAAAATAACACGAAAACTAAACTCTGATTCCAAGAAGTAACGGAATGTTGCATTACATGTAACAGCAGTTTGAAAATGTATATTATCTGTAAAACTTTGTAAGAACTTCCTTTTGTCAACTATTGTGCAGTAAATGAACACAGAAACCTAGTTTTTCGTAAAACCGTGTTCTTTTAATAGAGAGCCTAAAGGAATGGAAGTTTATATTCTTAGATAAAAACATTTTTTTGGGAGTTATTAAACATATAGCCTGTTATATAGGCACATACTTAAGGCCAATCTGGTACAAAAAAAAATTGATAATAGAGAGATTAATAATGAGGCTACTAAGCAGAACTGCTATTACAGCGACAGAGTCGAGTCGAAAGTTATACATCAAAAGCATGTTGATTGTTTTGGCTCTAAAAGTAGTCAAATTTCTTAACCCTTTTTTGTCAAAATCATATCTCTATTTTGTTAGCACTAAAACTGTATACAAATGTTATGCGAAACACATAGATAACTCTTTAGCTTACATAGAAGCCATTTGAAGAATGGAAGAAATTAATCATTTCTGCATTTTTCAACTTGTCAGAGCAAATTTGATTAACAAGTTAAAACCAGTAAAACCAATAAAACTAGGGGATAAACATACTTCTTGGAGACAAAAGTCAAAGCGTACGTCGTACATATATATTCATGCACAAGTAAAGTCATAGCAGACTATTCTTTGCCATTTAAAACTTAACTTCAAAACAATGATTTGTTTTATTTCTCTGGAATTAAATCAAATACTCCACTGGCTTAAAGTTGTCTAACTTATATACACCATGTACAAAGCGTTTTAATTTGCAAATACATTACAGTCCATATCATTTAATATGTCAAAAGCTAGGACAATCACACAATGACTCTGTTATCATAAGCACGCACCAGTCATCATAGTACAGTGACATCTGCTTACTTCGGTGCTGAAGTGTTTCTCTAAGTCGTAATATTTTGCTGAAAACGAAATAGGAATGTATGAGTGGTATAGCTATTTGCAGAAAACATTCAACAAAACAGACTTAAAAGCTTATAAAATACAATTAATGTAGGTTTTATAAGTTACTACTTTCAACTATTGTATTATATGATTAACCAATGCAGTGACAGGTACAAAACATTCGTCTCGAGTTCCTAAAAGTCATTCTATACATCTCCACGGATAGAAGAAGGACTTCTTGATACTTTTAAAACATTTAAAAACATTCTTGAATCATAAGTTAACGTATATAATGGATAAGGAGTCGAATCCTAATACATCTAGGTTATTATCGGAGTTATTGTTTTGGATGTTATTAAGTTATGGCCATTGGCTTATTTAAAACAATGCATAAAACTGTTTTTTAAAATAATAAAATGCAGGCAGATCTTTGAATAAAACTTATCAATTCACTCGTGCTACGAACTCGTGATCCAATTATTGCAAATACTGATAATTTGCTATATTTCTATAGTTTATTCACTGATGAAATAAAGAAATATGTGCTTATTATTTCTCAAATACACTGTGTATTCAATTACATTGTTTGTCAGCTTACCTTCCTACTTCGATTCTGTGTCAGCTGTTTCAAGCGGCGTCTTGACTTTCTCAATTTTGAAGCATACAAAGTCATCTCTCATTTTCCTAAGTCCTTTTGCATCTCTCATACATGGACGTATGATATGTAGTTCTGCGTTCTGTTGTTAAAACATAAACATGTATTTGTTTACACATGTACATGACAGATTCATCGAGTAATATCAAATAAACTAATTATTAAATTCAAAATGTGAATTACAATAGATTTATTCGTTAAGCATTTTGTCTC
This sequence comes from Mercenaria mercenaria, assembly GCF_021730395.1. Taxonomy (NCBI): domain Eukaryota; kingdom Metazoa; phylum Mollusca; class Bivalvia; order Venerida; family Veneridae; genus Mercenaria; species Mercenaria mercenaria. The sequence goes on along the minus strand of NC_069377.1, from coordinate 4,255,626 downwards.
TACAAGAGTAAATGGTACCTTTTCCTTTTTCCGGTATGCCAATATTGCCACTTGCAACTGCTTTAGACTGTCGTCTTTAACTTTCACAAAAAGAGCCAAATCAATTTTGTAGGTGGTATGATCCGGTTCCTCTTGCTGTAAAAATAAAACGTACTTGAACGCCTACTGCGTACGTAAAAATGTAGAAATAATACATATTACCTTTGCAAATCAATTTTGATACTCTTTTTCATTTCATACCATACATAACTAATAATGAAAAATAATGTCACAATTACCAAGGACATGCGATAGTTTTTATGAAATTGTGTGAAATGAATTTCCTGTTGGCCAATGCAGCCAAAGACTAGGGCATTACTAATGCCTTACGCATAACCTAGGCTGTCTTCCTACATTTGCAAACAATGCAGCATAATCTGTAAAATGTATAATCATATACATACAACACTTTCACATACAGAAATACGAATATTCCTATATTCCTCGTCAACATAGCGTAACACATGTTAATGTAAACTATTCCATTTGGGGACAAATATATTATCTTACAACAGAAATTCCCGTTTTCACTCACATAACAGGATAAAGTATGGCTTAAAATTGCAAAACATGCATCATGTACTGGTCACAGACTATGAAACCTTTAAGAATATTTCCATCTACTTTTTGGTCAATCTTGGACATTTTACAAATCGTACTGGCGTAACTTTCAAACGTCTTTCTCAGTATTATATCATATAGCTACTGCTATCAGATCTTTGTAATAAAATACAGTACAGTTCAGTTTAAGTATTATAAGATGTCTTGACACTTACTTATTTGACATTTTGTTTCAATAGATCATTGCTCGTTTAAGACGATATAATTCGGACATACGTGAATAAGACACATTTGTTTGCCTCAATTCCTCTGATACTTTAGTTTCATCATTTTTCAAATTTATGCAATACGTACTTATCTTTAAATAAAGATTTTACTAATGGAGAGATATGATACCAATGAAATACTTTAAAGTTCAACAGTTTAAGCACGTATTCCGATGGCCTCGCACAGCTTGCCCCTACACATCAACTAAGGAACACTTGTAATTTGTGTCAAATTATTTTGAAATCCAGCCATCAGTTTGTGACAAGAAGAAGTTTCCACTATAGCCCCATAAAGGCAACAGTTCCCGGCCCCTTCTGACAATCTTTTGAAAGAATGATCTGAAGAAGTTTAGTAGAGGGTCACCCAAGGAATATTTGTGTGAAATTATTTTAAAATCGTGCAAGCGCTTTCTAAGAATAAGATTTTCAAAATTTTCCAAATTCAGTAAGAAGGGAAGATTTCAAAATTTTCTTGACAGAGGAAACTATTTACTCCCTCTTGTGGTCATGCTTTTAACAAATCAAAATGACTTAACGAATTGAGTAGAGGGTCACCCAATGAACATTTTGTTTTGCAATATTGCTTTGAAATCGGAATTGCGGTTTCTGGGATTTTGCATGGATGACATAGATTTAAAGGAACTTGAAAGAGGACCACCCAAGAAACATTCCTGTAAAGTTTAGTTGTAATTGGCTTTTTGTTTAGTAGATGTTCTTTAAAGACGTTGTCGACAACGAACAGATGGGCGACGTACATTCAACGAACCGAAAGGCTCGTCATGAGCATTTCGTGCGTAGGTAAACTGGAAATCATTAATTTTTAATTCATGAAAAGAATGTAAGTTTTATACCTGGAGTACAATCCTCGGCGTCGTGATTTCTTTCATCACTATTAAAGATAAACGTATTAGGATAACATGCACAACAAGAATGAAACGCTGAAAAGCAGTCTATGCAGTATCTGCCCATTTCTCAAAGACTATTGACACGTTTGACATTACATCATTTCTAATACATGTAATTAAATCGTAGATATACTACATACCTTCTTATACTTGCATTCATCTAAGAATGATAAAAACTTTTCAGTATCATCATTGAAGACTCCAACCATCCCATCTTCTATCGTTGAAATTTCTCTCATTTCCACATATAGTTCTCTCTTTCCGTTCCAGGCAGACATAACTTGTGCCAGGTTGTTGAGTTTAAGTTTGTGTTTATCTTTATCTTTAGGTCCGGTTTTGGCAACAATTTGAAGAATGTCTTTATAAGTGTCCACCTTCAATTGAAGTTGTGAATCTTTTTCTTTGTCCAACATTTTGTCTGATGAAAAAAATCAAATGCATTTTGAAACACAACCATGATGATTATTGTTTAGTAGCTATATATTTTGCTACTGAAAAGTAAAGGTTATTTTGTAGACCGAATTTATAAGAACATCTTACTGATTAAAATATATTTGAGACGCTTTAAAGTAGCTTTTTATACTGAAAAATACAATAAGAGAAATGCAAAGAAGGTATTTCACGTTTTCATAAATGGATATGATATCAGTGTTTCTAAACTTTTATTTTATGTATTACTCTGTAATCCGAATTTTCAGTCTTCCTGTAAAATGTAAGTCACACAGTCGAACTAGCTTATCCAATTTAAAGAAGGTGTAATGGTGAGTTATACTATATAGTGCATTTTATGTTACACAAGCAGGGGTAGCTTTAGATTTTAAAGTCTAAGAAACCAATGCATTTCCACCGCAAAAAATCTTTCTATTGCTAGTCTTAAAAGTACTACCTAAACTGAAGAATCATGGGATTTGATAGAGAACTAATGCCTTTAGAAGGTAAACTTGAAAACATTCCTACTCCTATTAAATTACTTTTTAAATAATTTATTATTTCTCGTGATAAAAAGCTACTTATAATGAATGATACGAAAGTACTGAATTTCTAAACAATAAAAATTAACTCTTTAACAAAGATACAAAAAACAGTGGCACAGAAATAAAACAAACTTCCTACCCATAAATTCATTAAATAAAGTCTCCTTCAGTTGGCTTGTATTGTTGAAGAAATGATAAGCTATTTTGTATTCCTTTTGTATTTCTCCGAATTTCATCGTGAAGCTTAGTTCAGACGTCGAATCCACTAAGTAAGCTATCTTTACATCACTTGAAGCGTACTGCAATGGCATTTGTGGCTCTGTGCAAAGTAGTTTTTGGTATTCTTTCATATGTCTACCTATGTATGTATTCAGGCTTCCGATAGTAATGAAATCTTCTCCCATAAATGGACATATACCGCATCGCATTCCATCCCTCTGTAAGAAGCAATTATCGTTTGTGGACTTCATTGTCAGTGCTTGTATGAATATCTTCTTGAATAAACTCCCTGACCCGTCCGGTTCTTTAATAGCCGCCTGATCCGGTCGACAAGCATTTAGCTGCGAAATATTGTCGTCGTGAGATGCAGAGTCATCTAATCTGATTATAGGCGCTTCACAACAGTCTAGTGTAATTATGAAATTCTTGTCTTTTCTGTCGGCTGTCTTGCCATTATTTTGTACCAAAAAAGATCGAAGCATGTCTTTGAAATTGGACAAAGACAGGTGTTCACATTTATACTCCTGCTCTTTAGATGGCACCACTGTGTCAACTTTTCTTTTTTGTATTATGAAACCATCTGCTTTTGAATAATGTCCTGAGTAATAAAAGAAAATAGTCTTAATATCATTTTCCTTAAGATCATTGAAAGCGCGTTGTAGTTGTGAAATGCAGTCCTCGCTGTGTTCGGGTGATGTACTGTCGCTTGGCGTTATTGTTCTCACATACTTTTCTCTGCAATTGTATAAACGCATTAGAAGTAACATCGAGTATTTTGAGCGAAGTAATGACAACATATACATAATTTTACATTCTAAGGAAACAAAAGTTATTTGTGTACTGGGCGAAAATTGAACTAAACCTGTGTCTTTTAAATGAAATACCTGCTAAGTGAGCATTTTGTGCAAGTTTCAGATAAATATGTTCCTTGTGTTCTACAGAAGAAACATGTCTGCCAAACTTGATAAATCGAATGCGGCGATATTTACCTGATGCCCACCACCAATGGACATTTAGATATGATGACCTTTTTTATGTCAGCAACATCTATAGCACATGAGTTTGAGAAATTCATATCGTCATCGTATCGTCCAGCTAAGAGCACCGCGCCATATTTTGAACCTATAAACAATGTAAATTAACCAACATTTTTCTTTGATCTTAACCCTTTATATTCAGACTTATTCGTTTCATTTTATTTCAGAGTTTTCAAAATAATGTAACTCTACTCTTTGCAGTCATGTTTAAAGTGAAATTATACATATTTTTCAAGTAAAAATCCAGCTGAAATAGATATGTGTGTAAAAAGGGTGGAGGAAATTATAGCTTTTAACACAATATACCAAACACTTCTTGTTACCAGTACGAAATAGTAAGTTTTCAAATATGACTTTTCTTATTTTGACTGGGGCAGTCTTCTTAAGAAAAGTCAAACTGCACGCAGGAGTTGCTTCCCTTCAACTTCAGAAATCTCTACCTATGTAAGGGAGAACACTGCGTAGACGATTGAAGAAAAGAACTATTATTTTATTAGTCCGATATCTTTATTTCTAAAGCATCTACTTCGAATACTTATGTGGCATTATCGTTAATTTAAAGGCACTCGCTACAGATTTTCCGGACAGGTCGATATTTACCCCAACACCGTGCCAATTTGGTTTCGATGTAGCTCACTGCAGTGTTGGTGCGGTCTTCTGCGCATGCCCGGAAGTGATTATCTAATGTCGCGTTCGGCACAAATTCGCAAATTATTGTTTGTTCGCATGCATTTAATGTACAAAATGTATAATATACTGACTAAAGGTTAGGGTTAGTATCACCATTGTTACAAAATATATACATTTAAAGTACTTTTAGTTCAAGTTGCTTCAATCCGACATATACTGGAGTCTTTTACTTATACCAACGCTCCAACTCTGCATTGAGTCACAGCTGTTTCTAATCGCGTACCGTACCCGTACCGTACATTCGTAAACTATAGGTTTTGTTAAAAAAAAAAAGCCGGAAACTTTCACCGTTGTATGCTATCAAAATGCTTCAGAAACACCTTAAAATCCGATTATTAAGAAATCTGCTGTTTGATAATTTTATATATACATTTCTAAGTCATTTGCTCGAACACTGAAAGAGTATTTCGTGCCAACCTGCGTTGTATTAATGCCCGCCACACTCCACCTCGTTGTAATTTGATTTAAGCGAAATCTAAAATGGTGACCTATCAATTTTCTTTTTGTTTTAGATTAGGTAGAGATAACCAAAGGTATATGTAGAGTTTGATTAAATTCTATTATGTGAAACTAGATAAAATAGCAGAAGTACCAACTTAAAACTGACAAAAATATGCAAACATAGCCCTTGGGTCTGCTGAACAAGTATTCCTTTCTTTACAAAATCATGTTCTTTTGATTTCTCTGAGCATGTTTCAAATAGATATATTGTTTTCCGTTATTAAATGCAGGCATAGTTGTCATCTCCTGCAAACCAAATTTCACCGTTATATCATTTTTTATTCTAAAATTATTAAGCCGGGAATTTAGTTTTTTTTTTTCCATTTTTGACAACAATGAACTAAACCTTGGCGAGATTTACCCAAAATATTATCCCAAACTTTGTGTAGATAAAAGCTATCTACACACTTCATGGTGACAATTTGTAAACCGAACTAAAGATACTGTGTTTTTTTTTTTAAATTTATTAACAGTGACTTCGACCTGGATAATAGTGATCCCACATAAGATCCCAATCTTTGTCTCAATAAAGGCTACATAAAAACCATCTTTGTCGACAACAGGTTCATCCAAACTAAAATTGTGAGCGGAAACGATCTGTTTCACGCTGCAAACCGGCTTTAACAACAGCCTAACCCTTATTTTAACAACAAAATCAAAAAATCTGTTTAAGGCTTTGCTTGTTGAATATCTTTCAACTTTAATTTCTATTTGTGGTTTGACTACTTTGCGATGACTACTCTGGCAATGTTTGTTGTGCTCAGTGCTTCCTGGGAGTCTATTTTTACCTTTTAATTTCTGATAATATGTGAACATTTACTAGATTATTATACATTCTGTACGTTTGTATCCAATCCCTTGAAACTAACTTGTAGAAGAGTTACCCAGACGAAGTGGACAGACGGACGGACTGACGAAGGACAAGGTGGCAACTATATGCTAACGAAACCTGTCGGGGAGCATAAAATGTTCCTTTCAAATCAAACTTACAGCCCGACAAGGTTTAAATGACTTTTGTACCTGTGTTCTTTGACAAAATTCTGTTTCACTGAGGTTTGCATTTTATAATTTGTATCATTGAGGGAATTATTTTTCAAAGTTAACTTCATGCATGTCAAAGTTACGGCCCGAGCATGCCCTAGAATAACCTTTGCGCGCGACATCCCATCTCTTAGATGTAACATTTCTGTCTAATCAAAGAAAAATATTGATCCATGTATATAAAGCTTTTGGCCCGGACAAGATCTGACTTTTTTCACATGACATTTTATCCTGAAGTTTGACAGAGACCTGAGATGGGGACCTTGGTTTGCAGGCGACACTTCGTCTCACTGAGGTAAGAATATCTTCCAAATGAAAAAGATAGGACTAATCAAATCTAAGTTATGACCCGAACAAGACTTGACATAACCATTGACCTCAAGGGTGAACTAGTGCTTTAAGATAAGGTCCTGAGGTTTGCGCGCGACACTCTGTTTCACTGAGGCAACTGTTTCTGCTAAAAAGAAGTAAATTACTCAATGCATATCAAAGTAATTACCCGCACAAGATCTGATATGACCCGTGACCCCAACATTTGAAATTGACCTGTGAGATAGAGACTTGATATACTCCGTCTCATAGAGGTAAACATTTATGCCAAATGAAAAGAAGTTGTTCCATGCATGTAAAAAGTAAGGCCCAGACAAGATCTGACCTTTGAACCCACGTGTTACCTTGGACTTTAAGATATGGGCTAGAGGTTTGTGTGCGACACTGTTTCAGTGAGGCAACTATTTCTGCCAAACAGAAGTAAAATTATTTGATGTATGTCAAACTTGTAGCCCGGACAAGTTCTAAAATGTTATGTGACCCCTAGTTTTTACCTTGACCTTAGGGGTCAACATAGGGGTCCGGGATTTGCGCACGAAATTCCGTCGCATAGAAGCAAACATGTCTGCCAGTTAGACACACTGCTCCATTCATTTCAAAGTTACGGCATGGACATCTTAAAAATGACATTTGACTCCTAAGTTTGGCCTTGACCTTTGTGATCGGAGCCACACGAATTCTCAAAACACTGGCTTTGTTCCACTGAGTTTATGCCAAAAATGTTTACTCATTGCCTGTCACAGTTACGGCCCCTAACAAGCCCTAAAATAACTCCAAGCGACCTTGATCTTTGAACCAGGGCTTTGCAGTTAGAGCGCGACATCCCAACTCATAGAGGTAAACAATTCTGCCAAATTAAAGAAAAGAAAAAAAGATCCACGCATATCAATATCTGACATGAACTTTGACACCAAAGTCTGACAATCCGTCTCAATGAGGTAAAATTTTATGCTACATATGTAAAACATTTCTCCATGAAAACTGAAGTTGTTGTCGGCCAAAACTGGACAGACGGACACACAAACACCCACCCACCCACACACACACACACACACACACACACACACACACACACACACACAAACACACGCGCACATGCATGCACGCATTAACGCACTTACAGTCATACTCCAAACAGTCACTTTGACGACTATGTTGAGGTGACCACAACTGGCCTCAACTAAAATTATTATTAGCATCCAACATGATTTAAAATACGTAAACTATAGTCCGCGAGTACAATAATATCATTGATAGAGTGACCGGCTTACAAACAAATGCACTAAATTGTTGAAAATGATGCCTTTATCACTTTATCTATGGCTTTTTTCTGGACACCACAGTGGTGTAAAATGATTTTTTAGAACACAGTCTTGTTTTACTGTATAAACTTTATGGCTCAACATTATTCTACTTTGATTACAATGTAGTAGTTTTTAAACTGAAACAAACCGTAAATTTCTGAAAATGTTGTTATTACAGGCCTAGATCCACTACTATACAAGTGCTCCCCGCCCCCCCCCCCCCCCCCCCCCCCCCCCCCCCCCCCCCTAAAAAAAATACAATAAACAAATCTCATCTTATCTGCTACTTATCACCGATTATGAAACAGTAGCTAATTGAAAGAAATCTATTTTCCATAAATGAATGTAAACTAATAATAATAATAATAATAATCAGTACAGTGTATTGCAGTGATCGTCTTTCAGAAGGAATAATCAGTCATAAAAATTATGATCTCCATGAAATACAGCTAGGTTTTATCTTTACGTAAAATATAACAAAATGACTGTATATCAAAACACGCAATTAATGGTAATTCTTTTCTCGCAGACATTTCTTTTATGAATTTACCTGAAGGATTGATCATACACATCTCACAATTATCATCATCTGAATTCTGTTCCTCGGCTGGTAATCTTTCCCATGCACCGCTACAAAACTGGTCTATTAATCTCTGAAAGACATCGTTACAAAGGAAGTTAAAAGCTGATAGTACCAGTTAGTTCAAGTTATTGCCAGTTAAGTTGCGTTGAAGGGTCAAGTATACCTTGCCCGTAGTTTATGTTCTCTATATGTTCTGTATGTCATTATTATCCTCTGTAGTCGTATATTGTATTCAGTTCGTTATAGTCTTCCGTAGTCTGGTTGTTATATTTAGTCATGTTTAGGCATTATTCTTCATACAACTCCATATTCAACAGTCCAATCTTTACCCGTATTACTTATTCATAATGTTCATAATTCATTGAATAACTAACCACATGGATGGGCCTCTCTTCTAACTGTCGATATCCCGGCTAATTTTCACAACACATGTGCACTCGGAATGAGAAATTGATGCCGAAGACCACAGCTTTTGTCGCTGACAATAAAATATTTATATAGGCGCATATTTGTGTATTTCCAGGTAATTTAGAATATTGTTTTTGATGCTTAATCATTTTTCTACCATTTACCATGAATTGGCTTTGTTATTTCTGAGCATACCAGGCCTTCTACGTAGGTGTTATTTTTGGACTGCGACAAATGGCGCTCAACATGGGATTTGGGCAGCCAAAGTGGTACGAGGTCGGCTAATTTTGAGGATGACCAGGAGTCTTGCTTTCCAAGTGACGTCACTGTACAGTTACAAAGGGGGGTTTCCAAAGTCTTATATAAATATTAAAACAAACGTGAAGGTAAACATAGTGAAAGAGAAAGTTTCTGTATTAAGTTTTGGCAAAATAGGCCTGAACAACGAAAGACAATTTAAATTTAAATGAATAAATCCATATCTACGGATGTAGACAGTGAAATAGAGAAGTTTTAAAGTGTGAAATTGTATTATACAAGCTGAACCTACATATATATGTGTGACCTGCATTATTTTCTTAGGATGACAGCTGACACTAGTGTCAGATCTTTTCTTAATCAGTAGACTGACAGGTGATTTAAAACGTCTGTGAAAACTTAAGTAATTGGATAGTAAATTGGGGAATTTAAGAATTTGAATGACTTATGGAGAATTTCATAGGAATTTTATTGTGGCATACATTTGAGATTTTTAACATTTCATTCTGTACGTTTCAGGTGTGTATCATGTGTCGGTATTGAGGTGTTGTGTAAAAGTGGTCACTAGTCACAAGGTGTTAGAAAAGCCAGACGCTAGTGTATCATTGAAGGTTCCATGGGCACCGCCGTATGAATACATCTGCGGATGTATCTAAATTGTTCTTATACTTATAGCATGTGTTCTGCTCAACCCGGGGCTAGAGGGCGTGGACGGTAGCATGCATTTCCACTACCGTCCAGAACAGGCTCAGTCAAACAGAGCCTGCAACATTTTCGTTTTTGTCGTGTTGAGCGACCTGTGGAGTTTTTCTATTTTGTTGAGTCTTGAAGTTTTGATAGTTATATGCAGTGTTACATAGTAATATTCAGCTCTGTTAGCGCTTTAGCGAGAGAAAGTCGTGAAATGCATTTTTGAAGTTAGTTAGGGTCAATTTGTGGTTCGATTCTTGAAGTAAAGATTTGTTTCTTGTTTGTTTCTTGGGGATTGGTGGCATACATTTCATTGTACATACCGCATAACTGGTTATTTCTGCGGGTAGGTAATTTCTGCGATATTTTGCAGGTCTCTTCCAGCCGCAAAAATTAAATTCGCATATATTTCGTAGTTTCGTATATCCGATCGCCCGTTTGTCGCCTCTTTTACCTGTGTACTTTAAATTACTTAATCAATACACGTATCCCGCTAGTAGACGCTCGCTTAACTTTTATTGATAAAGATTTGTAACACTAGCAGTAAAGTACAAAAGAATTTATCAGTTTATCGTGTACAATTAATTTTAGCTGAAATAACCAGTTATACGGTAATTGTTGATTTGTTTCACTAATATTTTGGTTTTTGATTGTTTAGGTTTTTTTTTTCCAGTTGATACTTTGTTTATTGGCAGTTGGAATTTTTGGCTCATTTGGTGAATTTGTTGTCTTCTTGGTTTGGTTGATCATTTTCATTTTGGATTGATGGGTTCTTTTGCATATTAGAGGTGTATGAATTTATTTTCTGCTGTTTGGTTGTGAATTGCTTCGGGCGTATACATTATTCTAAATTTTGATACAGATTGTTTGGTTTGGAATGGTTCTTTGTTAAAGCTTGTGCTGGTCAAGTGTTAAATACTTGCGGTATTTTGTTTATCATATTTGCCTGCGTATATGTGATATATCTTGCCGAAAAGCGGTGCAAATATAGTTGTGTTTACGGAAAGACTGTATGTGGTGTTTGCTTGACTTGGGTGTTATAGTACGTAAGTAAGCATATTTTTCTTCTGGTCTGACGACTTCGGTTGCCCTAGTTCAGTTGAATATAAGATTGAATTATCTGACTCTACACCATTTAAAGAGCCATACCGGAAGATCCCCCCGGAACGTTTGAAGAGGTTAGGGAACACATGTAAGAAATGTTGAAAGCTGGCAGTATTAAACCCTCTCACAGTCCCTTTTCCTCCAATATTGTCTTGGTTATGGATGAAAGAAGGCTCACTTCGTTTTCGCATTGACTTTCGTCGTATGAATAACAATAATGTTAAAGACGCTTATTCCCTCCCACGCATTGATGAGACTATCGATTCTTTTGCTGGCTCTTAGTACTCTACTAAATTAGATCTCCATCAAGATATTGGCAATTCCCGCTAAGGGAATCGGACAAACCCAAGACAGTTTTTTCAGCAGGTCCCTTTGGTTTCTTTGATTGTGAATGGATCGCATTTGGTCTCCTAAGGGTAAGCTTCACTTGAAGGAGTGTCTCATCTAGTAAGATGATTCAGTGACTCTGTTGAAAACCATTTGTCGGAGACTTGAGACTGTTTTCACTAGACTTGAGCATGATGGATTGAAACTCGAAGGTCCCAAGACATTTTGTTCAGCTAGAGGCGAAGTATCTATGCCACGTTCTTTATAAGGATGGTGTTAAAACTGAACCTGAAAAGACATCTGCATTGAACGATTGGCCTTTTCCAAGATCTATCAAAGACCTTCGTTCCTTTCTTGATTTCGCAGGTATTATAATCGTTTTTATACGCCCGAAGGGACGTATTATGTTATGACGCTGATGTCCGTCCGTCCGTCTGCCCGTGCCCGCGAAATGATGGTTAAGTGACTTCATAACGGTACTGTCTCTTTGATGTCATTCATTCCGTTCTGTTTATGTGACCTTTTTCTTTTTATGTGACTGATAGAACAATAGAGAGAACAATGGAGGTGTCACATAAATACCGTTTCGTGAGAACGTCCGTTAGCAATTTCGTGTCCGCTCTGTAACTCTTGAACCCCTTGAAGGATTTCAAAGAAACTTGACACAAATGTTCACCACACAAAGACGACGTGCAGAGCGCATGTTTTGGATGTCTCGCTTCAAGGTCAAGGACACACTTAGGAGTCAAAGGTCATATCAGTTCGTTTTGTGTCCGCTCTGTAACTCTTGAACTGCTTGAAAGATTTCAAAGAAACTTGACACAAATGTTCACCACACCGAGACGATGTGCAGGGCGCGTGTTCCGGATGACTCGCTTCAAGGTCAATGTCACACTTAGGGGTCAAAGGTCATATATGACTTTGCTTTGTGTTTATTGCTCTGCATTGCAGTGCTCTTGTTTTTATTTGGCAGATCCCTCTTTTGTTCACTTACAAGAAATTTTGTTTGATTTACTTCCCTTATTTGTTACTATAAACAGCTTATTTTGAAACATTTTTATCATTGGCCGTAGGGAAAAACCGAGACCACTTTTCTGTGGTACAACATGGATGGTACCTCCAAGTTTTAGGTGCATTTTGACATACCGTTACCTGGTAAGGATTTTTTTGTGGACTTAGAATTTTTTTTTGAATTTCTTCCCTTTGTTGTTCCTGTCCTTTGGGCTTCACACTCCAAGTTCTTTAAATTTTGCTCCCATCCTCTAATGTAACTCTTCGGGCGTATAATGCCCCGCTTGGCGGATCTTTTGTTAGGATTTAGGATTCTCCCAACTTGCAAAGCTCTTAATGATTCGCTCATAGACCATCAAACTGACAAAAAATATAAGTCAAATAAACCTGCAACTCCTTGGAATTGGGGTCCAAAACATCCAAAGGAATTTGAGATCATCAATGAGGAACTAACTTCAGCACTTTTTCTCATATATGTCGATATTTCTCAGCCTTTCATCCAGAATATCGATGCCATAGTCTTGGAGCTGTTCTCTTTTAGAAGATGAACAGTATTGAAAGGGTTGTCGCTAATGCCAGCAGAGGGATGATACCGACCGAACGGAATTACCCTGACCATAAGGTCGAATTTCTTTCTTTTGAAACGGGCAGTGGTAGACAAGTTCCATGATTACCTTCATGGAAATGAATTTCTTGTCCGCACATACAATACTTCCTTAACACTTGGCGCTCAGTTATATCGCTGCTTGCCCGCCCGCTTAGCTAAATAGGGAGAGCGCAGATCTACGGATCGCGGGGTCGTGAGTTCGAGCCCTGGGCGAGGCGTATGTTCTCCGTGACGATTTGATAAAAGACATTGTGTCTGAAATCATTCTTCCCCCACCTCTGATTTATGTCGGGAAGTTGGCAGTTACTTGCGGAGAACAGGTTTGTACTGGTACAGAATCCAGGAAC